>NW_010228775.1:0-13415 GCF_000690775.1 Eurypyga helias
GAGGTGGGCGAGCGGCTGTGTGGTACTTGGTTTCTTGCTGGGGCTAAACCCCGACACTAAGGAACAGAAATATTTCCTATTTTAATTCCTGATTTTAACTGCAATAAACAGAACTGCTGACATCAGGAACTATTTTTCCATATAACTAGCAGAAGAGTAGGTGTTACATATGGAATAGACAAAGTGTATCATAGACTGGAAATAATATGTTTTTAGCCAAACATACCTTGGAAACCATTAATTATTTATTCCTCAGTCACTAAAAATATGTGTGGTCTGCATTTTAACTATCTTATCCATAATTTCCCTATAAAGGTTCTTGGTTAATATGGTAAAAGAAAAAAGAAATTCTATTTCCTTCTTTATCCTTTCAAACCATAGGTCTGCAGAATGCATTTAATTTTGAAACCACATAGAAGAAAACTCTTTTATTATGAGTGTGTAGGCATGGTTGAAAAACTGTGAGAAATAAGAAGCACGTGAAAAAAAGCCATGTCTTCTGCTCTGTCTTTGCTTCAGGGACTTAGATGACATTGTGGAGGAACAACAGTAGCTACTAAACTGGCTCGCAGGAGCAAAAGTCAGCATGGCTAACGTCAAACAGTGGGTCTTCTGGGCCCAAGATTCAGGGAAGTCCTTCCAGTGAAAGTCATTTATGGATCTTTTTTTCTCCCTACACACATTAAAGAATTCCATGTATCCTGCACTGGCAGCTATCGCTAAGCTAATGTATCTCAAAAGTCCATATGCATATTAGAGTAAAAAGATAGGTCAAATTTCTCTCAAATACGATCGGAAGGCTACCTTTGGTCTCACTGTTACAAAATTAATTGTCGTCTTCTTAACAATGTGTTCTTTCCTGCCTTTTGTTGTGTACACTGGCTGTTTCGATTGTAACTAATCATAATTTTCTGGTGTTCAAGTCACGAGGGAGGAACTGTACTGACAGCAGTGCTAAGCATTGTTTGCTTCCAACAATCTGGAGAGATTTGTTGGTTCATTTCTTTCCCCCACATGATATCCTGATATCCATACTGCCTCATAGTTCTCAAAAGAAAAGCATTAAAAATTACCCACTTTTTATCTTTAACTGGACCCTGTTTACTTCATTATTTCTTTTCCTATACTTCTCCTTGAAATAACTCTTACACTGGCTTTAAACTCTTTTCAGTTATTATTGTATGTATTTAGGGTATAGAAGGCTGTTCAAGGAATCTGCTCTTGACTCACACTAGGAAAAATATATAAAGTGAATTAAGCCATATATATTTTTAATGAATGAAAATCCATTTGATATCTTTTATTAATGTATGTCTATTGAGATTTGGTTCTTTGTTCCATTTTGTCAAACCTGGCATACTGAATCCTGTCGCTTTTAATTATTCTGTATTATTCTGCTCGCTATGCTTTTTCCTGAGGTCTGCCTCAAGGATCCTCTCAAGACAGGACTCGCTGCCCAGGTGGAGAGCCTGCCTGCCAGTGCAGCCCAAGGGTGCACTCTGGATCTGGACTCGTTGCTGCCCTGTGCCTGAACTGTCCCGGCAGCATGGCCATGGCTGTGCATGCCTGGCCGGGCAGGCTGCTGCCCATATGGCTGTGGTGATGGGAAGGGAAGCAGTGAGGTGTGCATCTGGGAATCGCCGCTGCTCAGAAACTGTTCTAGAGCAGCAGTGCTCCTGTCTCAAGAAGAAGTGGTTGTAGTCCATCTGGGGTCAGGCTCTTCTGTGAAGAATGCTGTAAAATGAACACTGGGCTGTGGTCAGGGAAGAAAGAGAAAAAAGGAGATGTGAAGGGGTGAATGACTCAAAGTGAGGACTGAAGACTCTGCAGCACGATGCTTCCGGTGTGTTGCTCCAAATCACAGTGGTGTAACCAGTTGGTCTTCCTGAGGAGGGCAAACCCTCCTGAGATGACTGGGGCAGTGCTTGCTGGAGGGAACCCATCCAATTTGTTTGCACAGCTTTCAGTTTTTCTGGTGATTTACAAATACGTGAAGGCCTTATACTCAGCCTCAGGCGATGGGCTGTTTCTTTTGTTCTCCCTTGGCACACAGCGCTGGATAGTCTCCACGGTGTGCTGCGGGGGCAGAGAGCCATCCAGGTCAAGTAGCTACTCTCATAACAAGGCTGCAGGGTCATACAAATGAACCCAACAATGTACGAAATCTGTGTTCATGAAATAAGACAGAGCTTAACAGGTACAATTTAAAGACCAATCAGGCATTTCTACTCAGTAAGTTTTGGAACAGCTTCTGGGTTTGGTTATATAGTTACATGTTTTTGGTATCCATTTCTTTCTTACATGTTTTGTGAAATCAGATGTCATTCATAGAGGTGAGGTCAACAGTGAGTGAAAGTGTGAGCTTCTTTTATCTTCTACTCAGTACATGTACTGATTTTTCCTAACTTAATTGACCTAGTTTCCTAATTTAAATGCTATAGCTTTATTAATACGGTTATTTTTCTGACATGTAACCTTTTGATCTCATTATGTTTATGTCCATAATAACCTGAATCAGCATCCACAATAGCATCATTGCACACTAGGCCTGTGTAGTATTTCTTCCACAATTTGTGGCTCATTCGAATTTTGAGATGTAGTTATCCACCAGATCTTCCTGTTTCTTGAGGAATGACAGTGAAAAATACTGGAATAAAACTTTATTTCATGAACTTTTTTTTTCAATTATCTATATTTTATCTGCTAAGAAAAAGAAAAACTGCTTCAAGTAAATATTTTATTACTTGATGAATCCCTTAAATTGCCTTAAAATTAATCTTTGAGAGATAACTATATACCTCAGTCCCTTTTGTTTCTGTTCAAATGTATCCAGAGTACCAATAATCTCCCTTCCACTTAGCTTCATAACTTTTTTCATGTCATTTATCTTATAGCCAGAAATTGAGCCACATTCCTTTATTATTTTGAATAGTTCTCAGATTGATTTTGAAGGGATTGAAATATCCTGTAAAGCAGCATCCACATAAAAAGGAAATTTTACTAATGGAATTTACTGTTTTTATTCTCCTTGGTTTTTTTCCCATCTGCCTTTGTCTGTCAATGATTCTGCTGACGTGGCAAGAGGTGCCAACAGACAGCCTGTTGTGGATAGAGCTCAGCATAAAGAATTGTGCTGTACGTGAAATGTCCCTGCCTGTTCATTCACCATCTTCCTGCCCTGCAAATAGAAAACTGGAGTAATTCATAGGGGATGCTGGGAGCTGTGTTTCTGAAAGTGAGTGGAGAAAATAGAGGGAATGATTTTCCACATGGGTGAGGCATAAGTGGTATTGGAAAGGGAGGGTAACCTTCCCTAAACTCCGCAAATTGCAGAAAGTAAGTCATACACAGGGGAGAAATACTAATCTCAGAAGATGCCCAGGAAGGACATTTCTGTGGTTGTCTTGCACAAGTGGGTGGTGAAACATGTCAATTCGCCACCCTTTATTGCCGTAGGATTCTTTCTGCATTTTGGAATGAAGCCGGATCTGCAATAGCTGAAAATCTGCCTCCTTTTAAGGATTCCAAAAATCAAATATGAAAGGTCTGCTAGTTTCAACAAGTGTTCAAAACATGCAGAAACTCTATGATTGTTGGTAGTTAAACAGATTTCAGAGTCTAGTGTATATCTCTAATGTTATATTTGTCTCCCCTCTCTCACAAATTGTACAGATTGTTACAAAACTGACTGCAAAATCTTTGTGGCTCAGAAAGGGATCAGGCAGTCATGAATAAAGACACAGAGTTTGGGTCAAGCAGGTGTCAGGACAGCTGGTTTCTTGCGTGTTTCATAATACTTTGTAGCAGAGTGTTCTTTCACATAAGAGTGCAAAGGAACTGTCTATGTCATGGCTCTTGAACGCTGTGATTTTCCACAGTTTATACGATTAATGAGAACCTGGTTAAATAATCACAGTGGAGACCTTAGAATTTTCCATTTCGTGTCTCCTGCATGATGGTTTGACTAATAGAACAGACTGCTATATATAAATCAGACACGGAAATGGAAACCACTAAAATTACGTTCTCACAAAGCTGCTGGTTGTATTAGAAATTTCTCTCTCATTCTTTGGGATTTCTCTGCAGTGAAGGCCAGCTGTAAGTTATAATGTCAGACTGCTATTGCCTTGAACCTCCAAAACTGAGTAATTGCTGAAAATCATCAGCAAGTCTCTCCATGCAACTCTCTCCATTGTGCTCTACCTAGCTATAAGGGAGCCAGGGACTGTATACAAAAACCACTAGGTAAGTGTGCGTGGTTATGTCCCTCTCTGTGGGTGGTAGCCCCTGTAATATGTCACACATCATACTGTTTATCAGATATACCCTTTTGGATGCAGTGATGGGAAGCCTATGTTGAAGACCTTATGTGTCACCCGCTTACTAAAGTTTATTTCAAAAGGAAAGGTGTGAAGTTGTAGTGTACTGTATGGGCTGCATGCACAGCCACACACATCAATTAATCCCTAGGCCTTCCTCTTAGAAAACAGAAGGTTTAGGTTTAGGGTATTATGTGTTAATCACAGCTGAATTAAAGATGTGGTATGGGATTTTACTAATCAGAGATGGTTCATTTCTCAAATGTAACAGTCAAAAGCAAATGTAACAGACTTCTAGATATGGGTGCTTAGAAAGGGACACTGTATAATCCAGATTTGTTGCTGTACTTTATGGAATATAAAAAAATATTAGGGAAGGAAAGGAGGGAAGAGAAGGGAACTACCTAACAGCTATTTTTTCATTCACTCTCTGAGATTCAGCTCTAACACCAGAAGGCCACACTCACAAACAAAAAGGGCTTTTGGTAACTAGTTATGGGCACAGAGCTGATAATTGGGATGATTGAAATTCAGTCCTAATCCTTACTGGGAAATAGTTACATGTGACATGGTCCAGTGAAAGGCACAAGGCTGTAAGGACAGATGGGTGCAAAGACTGTGACGGAGTTGGTGGGTGGGTAGAGCAGATGGAGGGCTGCGGCGAAAAGCATCATTGGCGAATGGCACTGATGGGTAGGGTTAGTGTGGAAATGTGAAGAGCACAAAAAACAAACATGAGGCGTTTTGTGGTTTTGACATCCAGTTTTCAGCTGATATATATTTTGCAATCCTGCCCATCTCACTGTCCAGCCAATGCCATTGGATGGTCCAAAATAAGCGTATAAAAATAAGTGCTGGATAGTCTTTCCTATTCATGTGCAGCTCACTGAGAAGACTGGGACTGATTCAGCATTTCCACAGGCTTTTCTCTGAAATGTTAAGCTCCTAGAATCCATAAGAGAACAAAATCTATGAGGACCAGCTGAGGGAACTGGGGTTGATTCGTCTGGAGAAAAGAAGACTCAGTTTGAGTCACCATCCTGGAGGTATTTAAAAGACATGTAGATGTGGCGCTTAGGGACGTGGATTTGGCAGCGTTAGGTTTACTGTTGGACTTGATGATCTTAAGGGTCTTTACCAAAATAAATTATTCTTTAATTCTATTATTCTTTGAATGTACCACCCCAGCAGACTGTTATGTAGGTCTGTGAAATGAGAGTAAAGCCCTGGTGTGGGCTGAAGAGGGCGATCACTGTGTTGCCTTGGAAGCTGCGCTGCAGCCAGAAGGCAGATGGTTAATGAAATCCCTCTGCACTTTCCACTGTGACCTTGCTCTGCAAGAACAAAACTGGCTGAGAAGGATGGCAGCCTTTGTGCTGGCACCATCTTTACTGGGATACTGGCTGTACTGAGGTACAGCCAAATGTGCAAAACCATTGCTAATCAACAAAGACAACCCATTGTGTAAGGGAAGTCATGACCTACTTCTGTGAAGATGGCTCTTCTATTTCTTGCAGAGAGAACAGCTTATTCTAAATTGAACAGCAATATTTAAGGGAAGTGTAGCTGTAGTGAAGGCATTTAGGAAGGGATGGAGGGACAAAGGAAGGAAAGAAGGAAGGATAGATGGACATTTGGGATGGAAAATCATTAGATCAATTAGATCTGTTCAGATAGCAGGTAGTTTTCATGCTTTCTAAGCTGCTGTTAAAGACGTGTCTTCATAAATGAGTCCCCCTTTTATTACCCAGTGCAGTTAGTGCCTGAATGTATACACAGAATAAAAACAGGCTGTTTCAGATAGGTAGTCTCTACTTGGTATGAGGAACAATCCTAAACTGGTAGCTAGGTCTGGTTTGTGGATGACCTAAGGGAAGGATTGGGAATGGCCTCCAAAAATGGGCAATTGTTTGTGACAGTGATTAATGAACTAGGAAGGCAATAATATTGGGCATACCTCTATGCTTGCCTCTAGATGATGAGGCATCCAAAGCTATGCCAACATGAAGCCCAGTTGTTTTTTCTATGTAGTTTGCCTTTGCCTAAAATGGCAGTTTGACAGATAAAGTTGGAAAGTCTGAATTGACCTGTGGAGCCTATTTAGACATATAGTTTGTGGATGCCATGGAATAATTTGGTTTGCCTCCTTATACTATAGTCTGCAACCCCTAAATGTGCCGAGGAACCACTTGAGCAAACCAGCTGAGGCAATAAATGGAGGGAAGAAGTATACCTGGGCCTAACACTTGCCATAAACAGTTCACAGTTGTGATTGGAAGCAGTTAGAAAATCTAGGAATGGATAGGACAGGGAAAAAAAATATCCCCTTCTATAGACTTCAGGAGGAGATGAGTGTATTTTTTCTTGTTCTTGCTAATACAGATGAATTTAACAGGGCTCCTTAGGAAAAGCAAGTGAAAAGTGTAACCATGGTAAGGGATTAAAGATACCGCCAGGGCAAGCAGCATCAGCAAAACAATCAGTAGTTGCTAATTATGAATTGGCAGGCAAAGCTCCAACAAGCCATCAAAGTAAAAGGCAACCCCTGAACAAACTACTGAAGTATGTCACATCACTCTGGAAGCACAGTGTTGCTGCAAAGACGCTATTCCTGGTACTCATGGTGCTCGTGTAAGTGAGCTCTTGTGCCTGGCTAGGGAGTGCCTGCCTGGGGAGTTTCACTACAAACCTATTAATTCAGGTGAAGTTAAAAATACTGTAAGGGATGTACCACCACTCTGTCCCATGCCTGCCATCGTACTAGCAAAAAACCCAGAACTTACGGCTCGGTGACTTAGGCAACGGCGGCATAAACACTGAAGTTGCACTTTGGCAGAGCTGCAGGTAGGGGCCTATCTCTTGAAGCAAATGCATGTGAAAAGGGAAATTCTGGGTGCAGCTTGCCCTGAGCTGTTCCTGTAGGATAAGGGGACTGCAGGGAAACCAGGTGAGAATTTTTGTGTGATTTTCACCCAGCCAGGGTTTGTAGCCTTTAAAAATGGTTTGAGCATTACAGCTCAGAAAAATATCAGATGCTTGGTCTTTTATTCAGTATCTGTTTACACTAACCTCTGGAGAGTCAAGTGAGTTGTTTAGGTCAGCTAGAACTTTGTACTGTGATGTACATACAAGGCCATTAATACCCTTTCAGTATCTACACATCCATATGCCCTGCTGCCTTAATGTTTTCAATTCATTCAAAGGCTCTCAAGGGCACATGTTGAAACATAAGAACTCAACAGGCAGTGAAGTAGTGAACCTGCAAAGATGAGGTGCAGTGAACATCAGACAATAAATGTGTCTCGTTTCCAGTTTCCTGGATAATCACAGCTTGGAACAGAGCTGCTGAAATATCTTAAACTTTTCTGTAGACTGAAAGCAGAGCTTGTGAAGCTCAGACAATCATATTTAAAGGCATTTCTGAGATCTCTCATTTTTTATAGCAAAGCAGTCAAGACTGCTTTTAACAGACTGAACCCTTTATACGACCTTAAAAGGAAGAAAGCCATACTTCCCACTCCCCCAATCTCCCAGTGGATTTCTGCATGTTTCTGTATATGAAGGTAACTGTAAAACGATAAATTCACTGTGGGTTTATTACTCTTTGTGAGTCTTGCAAAATGAGCTACCAAACATGGGACTATTTATATTACTCACCCTTGCAAAAAACAAGGACATGTGAGCAGCACATTGAGTCTGTGCATAGAACCAGCAGAACTCATTCATCCAATACATTCATTTCAGAAGGCCATGCATTTTTATTGCCAAGTTAATGCATTAGCTTTCCATAATGCAAATGGAACTGAATACGTCAGGGAACACAATAGTGTTTTAACATACAGTTAGAAGATTGGAATTAATAATAGGCTGCTATCCCAAGGCAGATTTATGCTGTTTAATTTCATCTGTTGCAAAGGAGAGGTTAAATCTAGATACATTATTTAGCAGATAAAGCAACTTTTTATACAGTGCTTAGAAGAGCAACATCAGTTCCTGGGAGATTTGTCATACTGCATAGACAAACCACATGTTTATCAAACAGCTCCTGAAGCAGTCTTATTACCTAGAGGTGGGCTTTATTTCTTTATATATTTATGTATAATGGTAGATCTGAATAGGAAGGCAGTTTTCAATCATTCCAAAATTAATCACTTTTTAATTTACTTTTATTTCCCCAAATATTTTCTTATTGTATTTTTCAAGGGGGTGAGGAGAGGGGAGAAGGAGGCAGGAAATGAGGTGAGAAGGGAGAGAGCAAACTTGACAATGGCCCTGTGGTTAGAGGTGTTTCCTGGGTTCAGGTCCTCCCTGGAAGCAAGGGGAGTCAGAGCTACCCCTTCCACCCCAGCTGTGCCTGGATTCGGGGCCAGGCAGACACGTTTCACACAGGAAAAAAGAGACAGTTGTATGCCTGGCCTGGAGGTAACATCACTTACAAAGATCCTACACCTGATTTGAAGCAGTGATGTTGAATCAAAATTAGGTCTTTTCTGTGCTATTGTATTGAATTAATATGTTGAGATAGAGATAGCTAAATCAGACTTTGTGGCAGAAAGTAGGGAGCTGACATCAGGCCAAAGTTGTGGAAGTTAGAAGCAGAGGCTAGAACTTCCTCATCACATGTGCTGTGATGACCTGGGTAATGAGCTCTATAATGAGCTGGTTTGGTGTATGGTATTCTCAAGGGCACAGCAGAGTAGTAGATAGCTGGAGCAATTTTGGGGAAGAGAAGTATAATGCCTTTTCAATGAATTTGTTCCTCAGATAACAGCAGTTGAGCTTGATCTTTCCCATGGCAAAGTTAACGTCTATATTTTTTTTGGAGCTGAGCTGCTCTATAAGCTCTTAGAGGTCAAATTTGCTGCCTACAAGCAGGACTATTTTGTCTTGAGCACACAAAGTATTTCCCACCTGCACTTTGACACATAGACACAGGAGATCTTAAAGGGACAGCTTTAGTCTATCCTGTCCTCCTCTTCTTATCTCTTTTCAAGCTTATTAATTATTCCTTGGCAGGCAGACAGGTGCTCTTCTATATTTCTGTGTGTTTCCACAAAGCTGAAAGGTGAACATTACCGGTGGCTTCATAAAATTCACATCAGATTGTGGTTATGTTTTATTTGTCAGTTGCTTAACTTGTGACATCCACAGGGCTCAGAATATATTGCAGTCTTCCCTGGGAGTGCAAGCAAGGCATTTGCCAAAATAGACAGCCTATTGTCTCCCCTGCCTGTACAGCCAGCTTCTCTTTGATGCTGAGGGAGTTGAAGACACATATCAAAGGGATGAACTGATGCCCTGCAAATTTACAAGGCCTGGGGTTGAAGATAAAAAAGCATCAGAATGCACCAAGTTGTAAATAAACAAACAATATCCTTGACTTTCAGCATACACTGAACCATGTACTTTAGCGTGTGAGAAAGAGTAAGAAAAAACCGCAGACATATTTGCTTTGTGGCTACTACACTGTTTCACAAACATATACTTGGCTATATCCATATAAAGTATGCACTGATACACATAGCCAGAACACCTACCACTAAACCCAGGCAACTTGAAAAGTATTCTGCCTTTCATGGCTCTTTATAAGAGTAGATTTTATTTTTTTAACAACAAAAATACGTGTTTTCGATGGTAATAACATTTCAATACTTATGCTACTGAGGCATGAGAGCTGCAGTAGGTGGTGTCAGTGATGCCTTCCCTAAAAACTAAGGTAACTTGTCCAGCCTTGTGGCTGATCATAGGACGTGTTGATCTAGTGACTTTGCACACATCTGTATTTACATGGTTAGTTAGACCTTTTAAAGGCTGTTTACTGGGACAGTTCCCTGCACTTCTGCATATGTATAATGGATGCTGAGAAACAAAGTCTTCCAAAATGCCTTGCCACTTCAGAAATGAACATCATTTGGCCTTCTTGCAAGAGGTATAGTTCCTTCTTGTCACAGGGTGTTACAAAGTTATGGCTTCATTATATTCTGTATCTCCTTTTCCATAAGCTGGTTTAATCAGACACAAAACACAGAAGTCCTTTTGCTTCTGCCTCATTTTATTACTCTGCTGTTAGCAGATAGTTTACAGTAGTGTCACTAGTTCTTATTTCTGCTCCATGTAACCTACATTATTCATGTGCTGTGTCTTACTCATTAATGTAAGGCCCTTTGAAGTTTAGTGTGGCTTAGCTTCTCTGTGGACTTCTAATAATCCAAAAAGGAAAAAATGATATGGAACCTTTACGTGCTTCTCCTCCTGAAAAATGAGGGGGAGCATAGGATACACAGAAGGCCCACCGAATGCTGGTTGCTATAAAAATGAAAATTTCATTTCTCCAATCCTCAGGGACAAACTGCAAAGAGTAAATCCCATGACAGTATCCATTTAATGGTGTGTATTTCAAAAGCTGTAAGACCGAAGTGAGAGAGAGAGAGAGGCACTCAGTGTGCGTGAGAGAGGTGAACGTGGAGAAATGGGATGGACTTGGTAGCATTAAATTAAATGACAGAAAAGTCCAATATTAACTGCTCTGCAGTAGAGCTATTCAGAAGTTATATTTCAAAGTCCTAAACTCAGAAATTAATAGCTTACAGGGAAAAATAAGACTGGATAACAACTTATTCCATATATGTCAACACTGCGTAGACAGACTTTATGCAAGGTGTGTTTTTTCTGTGTGTGGATCAATGTTGTACTGGAACAGATAGAATTTTGCTTAGAGATGGGCCCATAAAATGGATCTTGCAAACTTTTTACAGGAGCAGTTTTCCATCATGCAGTAAGTCTATTCTGGGAACACTTCACATTTACAGGCTTAAGCACAACCAATCTCTGTTGCCCTGAGACTGAGAGGCCAGGCGTGGATAAAGGCCATGGATGGGGAGCCCTATGGAGACCTGGGTGATCCTTTTCCTCAGCTGCTGCTGGAGCCAGCCTTGGCAGCAAACTTTTTCTGGCATGGGCAGCGCTGTCAGCCCTGCCTGTGTCCCACACCAGATCCACACCCCTCAGGAGAAGCACCAGACATTCTGGTTTTTCCAGACTGACAGGCTAAAGAAACAGTCCAGGTCCTCCTATTTTGCTGCCCTTGGAGGGGGGCACTGCAGATAACTGTTGTCTTTGCTACTGTGCTGGTTTTAGTCAGGATGGAGTTAATTATCATCATGGTAGTTGGTATGAGGCTGTTTTGGATTTGCCCTCAGAAGAGTACTGATAAGGGGTTTTTTAGCTGGTGCTGGGGAATTCTTGCACCAATTCAAGGGCTTTTCAGCTTCTGCAACTGCAGCTGTGTTCACAACTTTCTCGCTACAAGCAGTGGCGGGTGGGACACAGTTCAGACAGCTGACCCAAACTAACCAAGGCAGTATTTCATTCCATTGAACGTCATGCTCAGTATATAAGCTGGGGGTGGGCTGTGAGCCCATAGCTAGTTCATTTGCTTGCTTGTTTGTTAGTTCATTTGCTTGTTTGCTCATGTGTTAGACAGTGAATTGGTGGGTCAGTTGGCTCTCTTGGTTGCGCTCTCACTCACGGGCATCACTTGGACTCTGCTGCGATCACTCTCTGGCTCTGACTTGTGGGGTCTCTGGCTCTGACTCTCACTACTCAGACCTGGCCATGTATTGGTTGGCGGATGGTGAGCAATTGTATCATATGTTTTATTTTCTATTGTTTTAATTACTTATTATTAGTAGTATTGCTATTATTATTAGTTTCACTGGTTTATTTGTTTATATTCAATTATAAAATTGTTCTTACCTCAATCCATGAGCTTCCTTGTCTTTTTCTCCGATTGTCCTCCTCCACTGGAGGAGGGGTGAGGTGTGCAAGTGGCTGTGTGGTACTTAGTTGACAGCCGAGGTTAAACCACAACAGCTACATCTTGAGATTTAGTTGTGCAGTTACTAAGATAGAAGGGAATAATTTACAGGTAGGCAAAATAAAGGAGTATGGCTCATTTTCCTCTCTAAATTTTAAAAACTAGGTTGTCCAGAAGGATCTGTTGTTTTTAACATTGAAGGAATGACACTATAAGGCTGAGAGGATTTAGAGATGGAGATGGTGGGGGGGAAGGGGGAGGGTGTCTCTCTGCCAAACCCAGCAGAAGAAATTCTGGTAATTAATCCACAGAGACACTTATTCATCTAATCAGATTCAAGATACCTGTGTTCTTGGCACAGGTAATGTTTCCTCATTACTTAACACTCTATAAATTGGCATTTAGCTGAAGCTGGCACCTGTACTGAACTCATGAAGGTTTTCCTTTTCAGTTAACCATCTCAGACTTTTTTGATAAGAGTAGCAGAGAGGAAGACAGAAGAAAGCACTGGGAAATGCTGAAAACCTTTGATTCCACTGGTAAGAGCAGACAGCATTACATGTTGTATTTTATCCTCTCTCCCCAGAAGCTGCATCTCAAAACATTTGCCAAGCCACAGCTCTAATCATATAGTTCTCATGCCACCTCACTGCCCAATGGAAAGAAAAGCTGATTTGAACTCTGATTATGTTGATCATCATTACCCTGCAGTCAGAGGTGTGCCAGTAGTACTGTCCCTATATAAATGTGAACATAAAACTGTGCTTCTGTCACACATTTTGTTGCAGGGGAATAGTCCCCCAGGCACAGGAGTGTCTATGAAAAACTCAGAAATGCAGTCTGTTCTCTCCAGCAGTCTCTTTAACAAGTAAGTAATCCTTTTTCATTGTGTTGAGGAAAGATGCAAGGGCAAGAGCTGGGATTCATCACACCTCACTTTAACAACTTTCATGCCTTAAGTTGGGGATATAGCTGTTATAGGCATATCGTATAGTCAAGAAAAAAGGAAATCCTGTCCATCTCTCACTAATGGAGACTTATTACTTATTTTTGTTGACTTAAATGAAGTTTAAGGCATTTATGCTTCCAATCTAGGGACCTTTGTCAGGTGTCTGAGTTTAGAGTGGGTAAAAATGTATCTACCAGGGTTTTGAAAGGTGTTATGATTAGTATAATCTTCCTAGACATCGAGGTAAGGTTTAGGTTATTGGGTCTGCTCTGTAGTGATTCTATGTGTAAGTACTAGAAGACTGATATTCTTCAAGCAAAGGTTTCAGTGT
>NW_010228775.1:13438-118467 GCF_000690775.1 Eurypyga helias
ACTGGTGACTGGCAGGACTTTGAACATGGGCCATTACATCCAGTGAACTCTTTGTTTTAATTGTGCCAAATAATATCTACAAAGCAATCCTGATAGCTACATGAGATTTATTTAGGAAGTAAATGAGACTCCTGAGCAGTCGTTTTTTCCAGTGATCTCAAATAAATATTGAAACTAAGAACGTTTAAGGAAATATTTCAGTGTGACGCTTTAAATAATATCTTCACATGATTTACTATTAATAATGCATTCTGGCAAAGTAGAATTGTGACATTAAAAGGACACTAGGCTCAGCCAAATAATTTCAATTTATAACAGTCTGAAAATCCTTTGTATTTTGTAAGGCACTAAAAATAAACTGAAAAAAACCCCAGCTATCTGCCTATAAACTTAACACCTACAGTTGAAAAATAGACTATTGTTGTAAGGCATATTTAATACTGCCACTAATTCACTCTCAGAAATGGTTCAAGAATGAAGGGTTTTATTTCCCTATAAAAGCTAGAAGATGGTGAATAGTAAAAAAAAAAAAAAAACCAACAACAAAAAACCCCCAAAAAACCCAAAAGAAAACACACCAACAAAAAAAACCCCCAAAACCCAACAAACCAAACCAACAACAACAAGAAAAAAAAAACCAAACCAAAAGGAGTATGATATTCCTGTGAATAAATTTCACTTAGGTCATATTCATTTAAATAGAATTGAGGATCCTTTCATTGCTTATATAAGATCATCTAATAAACAAGAGTTTTAAAGCAAAAATATCACTAATATTATAATTCCAAATATTAGTCCAGTATCCACACCTAAAATGTTGAATATTTTGAACAAAACAATTTATTATTTTCACATGCAAAAGAACTCTCTCTAGTGATCAGTGGAAACAGTAAAAATATTTATCATAAAAGATTTTTAATAAAACTGGTTATCCAGTCTCAAAACCAAAAGCTACCATGTCACCTTGATGTCTGACTGCACAGTGTGAATTATGTGCTAAAATCATCAGTATGTCCCAAACCAACAATTTAGTCTCAACAAGTCATAAAAAGAATGTGTGTTGCTGATTGATTGTCAATTCTTGTCCACAGGAAAACATTCATTAAGCAGGAGGGCCAGATGAAGGGTTCAGATTAGACACTGTGTGAAAATCACTGCTCTCATGAACTAGAGGAAGTGAACCTCTGGACTTCTACAGTAGGCTTTTAAAACAGAGGTGACACAGTCTTACAAGGCTTCGTGTAGCCACAAAAAAGCATGTTTCTTTCTTGAATGCAGACTGATTTTCAAGCAGAAGCCACATTATTACCAAATGATTTGCATATAAATTAATTGATAATAGACTATATGAATCATTCACTCCTTCAGGGGAATGATCACCATCCAGTTGGTCTTATCACCTAAGCCAAGTGAATGTATTATGTTAATCATCGTACATACTCCCTACATATCCATCATCATCCATTTTAAATCATTAGGTAGACACTCCTGTTAATGAGTCTTGTGTTGCAGTTCTACTGGAGATGGGCCTAAGTTCAGCGCTGCCCTTCATGTCTCCAGTTATTTGGCAAGACCAAGAGTACTACTTAAATGTGTGGTGTTGCTTCAGGCCGTGCAAACATGGTCTGATGTGCAGGAGCTCCAGGGGATGTCTGGACCTTGCTGGCCTGTGTTACAGACTCTGGGTCAAGGTAGCAGTGCTGAATGACCTTCTCGCACAACATCACCCAACATTTACTGCTTCCAGCCCCTTCTTTAGCAATGACTGCCTCTAACTTCTGCTGAAGAAACTGCTCAATTATTATCTCGGCACCAGGAATTTAATATTCTTGGCTACATTTCTTTCTCTGAAGTGGACCTATCTAGGTTAAGGAGTGAAGGTGTTTTGAGAAACTAGAAATCTCTTGGTACTAGAGGCTGAAAATTCCCAGATTCACCCAGTTCACTTTGGGAGTTACGTGTTGGTTTCTATCACAGAAGACAGTATCTCTGAATTAAAAAACAAGCCAACCAATCAAACCAGCCCTGATCAATCTTGACTAATTTGCTGCAGCAGACACCGTGTGAAAAATGCATAGAATTAAGGAAGGAGCTTTCCTTTCTTTTTTTCCTCCGTCTCTGGAGTCAAGTTAAAATGGAATACAGTCATTAAAAGGTTATCTAGTGTAATAACCTAGCCACTAAAAGGCAGAAGCAGAAGGCTATATTCTTCTGTGAATTGTTTTATGAAGTATCTCATAGCTGACAATCAGTGAACTAAATCCTTCGAAAAGGAGAGATTTACAAAGGCTTGCCTATAGGGACAAAGTGTTTCTACAGACTTCAAGCAGCCTTGGGACCAGGGATTAGCAGAACTGCACATAAATACAGTTTACAGCTACAGAATGCCACAACTGGGAGCCTTCAATAGGAAGCAGGCTTCACATACTGATCATGAAATGTACAGGGTTTTAATAGTTTTACAGACCTTTGTATTGGAGTTTGAAAAGGTACTTTCCTTCATTAACTCACACTATGTTATTTTTACCCCTAGAATTTTACTGTCAGACATTTTTTTGTTAATGGCTATTTTGAAGGCTCACACTTGGAATAACCCAACATGTGATGCTCCTGTTTGGATCAAGGCTGAATGTTATTCTCCACCTAGCACTGTCTTCTTAAGGGGCTGCATTTTTGTTTTTTCTTTTAATGAGTGATGAACATTAGAAGATGGATCAGATAGAATTTAAATATCACAAGCTGTTAAATACTGAACACTCAAGGAATACTTAATTAAGCAGCAGTACGCAGCAGGAGGTCAGGTTCTGAACAGCTATTGCAATTCCTGGGATGGTACCACACTGGAAAAGCCCATCTGATTACCTTTATTAACCACCTCAGAGGGGTCGTAATTAAGTACTGCAGAAATTTACTGTCTAAAAAGCACATTGTTATCAGTGAAATGAATGCACATTTTCACAACACTGAACTTAATGGGTATTACTGCCACACACAAAGCAGTACTGGCAAATCATTCTGCAGCCCATTTGTGTTCAGGTAATATTAAAACTGCTATACAATACTGATTTTAATCAGGAATCAGCTGGATAAGTAATTGGAGTAGAGATTGCTGCTGCCTGTGTGGTGCTGGTAATCTGTGACTACTAACCTTTGATAAGTGAAACTAGTGAATCTTAAGTCTGGTCTTTAAAGATGGTAACTACATCCACCCTGTGAAAACGTATTCTTATTGCATGACTGTACTTCATTAACTGCCAAAACTGTGCCCACTGTGGATTTGATGTGGTTATGCATATCATTACAACAAGAAATTAATTAAAGAATCACCACATCAGGGCAGCATAGTGATTGGGGCCTGGTGTGCTGCTGAAAGTATGGAATTTCCTTTCTGAACGAGGAAAACTATCAGACCCCAAGAGTTAATGGTCATTTTAGTCATTGAGTCCTCCATCGTGTGTTGGGGCTCCTAAGCATATGTGTTCAACAAGGGGCAAGTTGCTTTCCGCATAACTAAATCCTCAGCAGAAGCAAGGAAACATGCACATCAGTGTATCACAGCTGCTGATTAAACAAGTCTCTGCATCAAAGCCTGAAACTGACTCTTTCTTCTTTCAGCTGGAGGTCGGATTCTTGCTCTAAGCTGCTGGGCATGATATGTCTCTGCACCATAAAACAGTTACTATATACACCTCACAGAAGATTGCTGGGCAAAGTAATCTCTCCATTTACTTAGTTCTGTCTTTCCAGAATATATTAGTATGCCGATGAATGAACTATTCCAGCCCCCTGAGCAACTTCAAGGACTGACCAGCTCTTTTAAAATCATTCTGACAGAAAATATGTCTTTATTCTTCCCTCAGAGGGGAACAATCACTCAAGCCATTCAGATGGCGCCCAGAGCCAGCAAAGGGTATCCTAACCATAAAAACGACATGACTTTGAAGCTCATTGTCTCACTGCCTTGGTGGGCCAGAAAACATGTTTTTTATCCTTTTTGAAAGGGGAAAATAGCAACTTGCTAGCACTTGTTTCTGAACTCCGTAGTGGGCAGAAACAACAAATGTAATGTCATGACACAGGTACATTTGAGAAAGGAATTTGAAAAAGGATGTTATGACACATGCTGAGCCTTGTGCTGTTTGAGCCAAAAATACTGAAATACCCACCTTTACTCAATGGGTTAGAAAAATTCTCATGTAATTACTTAGACTTATCCAAAATGTTCCTGAAATAGTCTTTTTCTAACAGTTGTAGTGAAGTGACAGTGGAAGGAAATGGTGCACGTTTGCATTACGACCATTTAAAACCAGTGTCGATCACCTCTTTGTGTCATACTTCACCAACGCATATTTCTTATGTATCAAGTTAGCAAAATACTCTAGTGTCTTTTGGGATTATCAGCATTACATCCGTGCAAGATATTATTATTTAATAATATATTAAAGACATTAGTTATCAAAAAGGTCAGTGTTACTATTGATACTTGTTATTTCATGCACTCCTAAGTGAAAAAGACAAGGAAGGCAGTAACTTGTGAAACAGGAGACATTTTAAAAATATGTCTTTAAATTTTACTGC
Source organism: Eurypyga helias (assembly GCF_000690775.1). Taxonomy (NCBI): domain Eukaryota; kingdom Metazoa; phylum Chordata; class Aves; order Eurypygiformes; family Eurypygidae; genus Eurypyga; species Eurypyga helias. The sequence continues at coordinate 18,017 of NW_010228775.1, forward strand.
TATTTTTTAACATCTGCCTTTGGCAACCTTTCCTCCTTCAGCACAATTACTAGTCAAGGCATTATTATTATTACGTATGTGATGAGGATGTAGGATACTCTTTAAAAGGCTTTATTTAAAAGAAATAAATCCGTAAGCACCCTCATTCCCAACAGCACAGTAGAAGCATTTAACAGAAACAAAGCAACAAAGATCTAGGGACCAGAGTATGAAAAATCAGGAGTTCAAGTTCATACTCATTAAACAGTCTGATCTTTGCTCTCCGTACTATTTATTTCTCTTACTATGAAGAAAAAGTCTGAGTCCCTGAAGGGGGACAACGTAGATGTTCTAGCACACAAAAATGATTATAAGGAGACTGATAGTAAAGGTAATAGTGGATAACTTGACTGACACCAAGTTAGTACTGAAAGTACTGCACCACCAGCTCTCAGATTCCTGCAATTATGTTGTTGTCTTAAACACAAAATATTTCAAATAATGATGGTGATTGACAATGAAAACACTCAGTCCTGCTTTATACTCTGAAAGTATCTTTAACACTGTAAGATAGCATTTAAAGCCTATATATATTCTTTTCCTTTTGGGCTTGAAATAAGCGCTTTGCATTGACAGTGAAATTTTCGGGGTATGTAAGGGTGAGGCTTAATGTCAATTCCAAAAGCGAACTCTCAATATTTACGCCTCACTGAGCACCACGGGAACATAAGTGACCCGGAGCTTTGTGCCCAAATCAACAACCAAGGCCTGGGTTTCCAAAACGAGGTAAGGTGTCATCAGTGTGCCTGAAGTGCAAGGCTGTGCTCTTTAGATGAGCTCCTGACTCCTTATACAGATGAAGTTGGCAGGAGCAGGAGCATTTCCTGGGAGAGCTGTCCCCACCTCAGGGGTGATGTGCACCTTTTCCTTCCCCAACCTGAGGAGGCCCCAGCCTGTAGGCAATGCGTGACAATTGCACTGTGCTGCAATCACTGCGCTGCCTGAGCTCTTCCCCGCTCCCTCTGATGTATGAGTGCAGCACTGGAGACTGAAACGAGTTGCAAAATCTACTGTCTAAAACCAAACAATTTGCCTGTCGGAAATAAAAGGCATGACTTAGGTGAGATGATTTGGCATTTGCAGGCTGGTTGATCAGGGACTTGGCGTGAGTACTGAAACACAGACATCTCAGAGAAGTGGCAAAATCTTTGTAGTCTCAAGGTATAACATCACTAAGAGATAGAAAGTCTTTAATAGTACAAAATAATGAGTTTTATTCCTTATACAAACCAGTGTTACTGACATGTAAGAAGTGAGAACTTCTCCATTTATGCTATTAAAAAGGTGCTAGAAAAATTTAAGGCTGGTAGTTCTGAAACAATCTTTCATACTGGACACAAAGCATCAATGCAGCTTCCTCCAAGAGTTAAAGACTTTAGAGTTTCTTTAAATCAGCAATTTAATAGGAGAATCGCCCACCATTGAATGGTAAATTTGTTTACTCACAGTACGCATTTAAATTTTTAACCTATTTGTACTACAAATGCACACTCTTATCCTCAAAGTATCCAAATCAGCTTTTTAAATTTTTTTCCCTCCTTATTATGAAATGAGATTTTGATTCAGCTAAGACTGTGGATGTATGCCGTTGAACTCACTGTCAAGGCCACTTGTTGGCTGCAATTCTCATGGAACTCAGTGCAAGTTTTTTCACAGAATTCAAGAAAGAATTAGATCTGCCCTGTCTGGCTCAATTAATGGTAGCAAAAGTGCTGCTATAAAAGCAGAACATCATGACACCAGTTCTGATTGCTCATAGTCAGTTTTGCTAGTCAGTCTTGGGGGAAAGTCAAGAACGAATTTAGGAGGCTGAATACAAACAGAGCACCATCTCCCTTGAAACACATTTAAAAGAAAGGTACAAGAAGAGACAATTTTTAGGAGGAAATGGAAATAAATAACAACGTTTTAAGAAGAAGCCATAAGAGAATATCTGTCCCCTCATTAGTAAGACAATTTACAGGTATTTGAGCTGATGGAGGGAGGAATGGGTGAGTGGGGGAGGGAGGTATTGCTAATATAACTGGAAATGAGGAGGTAGACAAAGTCATTTGAGCAGCTGAGGCTTCTGAGAGCATCGATAGGGATTTACAGGAACTGTCAAGGTTTCATGCCAAGTTTTGTGCTGAACTGACTCCTTTGTGGAAAAGCCGACACGTGCTGAAGGTGCTCCAGACCCTCAGCTGGGATCTGGAGGCCAGGAGAACATTGCTCCTGCAAGTATTTAGACAAATTTAGCTATAGGGCACCTGTGTCAGCCTGGTTCAGGTCATCACGCTTCTGGTCTCTGCAGGAGCCACAGGCTACCCTCTATCTAGGAAGAGATTTTTAATCTAGGTCTCATTGGCAAAATAACATCTGAACTGACAGGAGGCAGTAGGGGGGAGTTGACCTGCTTAAGCTAGTTTTGCGATAGCCTGTGAACTGAAGATATGACCCAAAAAGGTTTGTAAACCCATAAAGATTGCCTCTTCCTAATTATTTATGTTTGCCGTGATAGGGTTTTACTGTCTTACATTTAGGACATTGCTTGCTTTGCAGCCATCTTGTGATAACATTAATAATCCCCTTCTTTCAATTGTATTATCTCCTTGAAAATATTTATAGACTATGTTCATATTCCCCAGTGTCCTTCTTTCTGGAGAGAGAATTAATTTTGTTTCCTCAATCACTCCCTCTTTTATGTGTTGGCCTATAATCCTTCCATAGTGTCATTTTCTTGCCCTTCTTTGCATTGTCTCTACTTCTACAATGTCATTTTTATTCACGGACAGGAGAACTACGTATAACTAACTTCTTAAATATAATTGAATACGTGTCGTGCTCTTTTAGCTCCTTGACTGACTAAAGTGTAAGGTCAGGATCTTACTTTCAACTTTCTTGTTCTGCAAGAACTTTCACTTGGTGACAATATATGGTATAAACCCATGAAATTATTCAATAGTCATATGGGAAAATGCAAGAGAAAGAGCTGGTTGGCTCTTTACAGTCCTACGGAAGGTACACAATTCAAAATGAGCAAATGTAATTAATATCCATTAACAATCTTAGGCAGGATAATAGATATGGCCCAATCTTCATATCAACATGAACAGCACTAATTAAAGTAACAGTATACTAAATTGTGTGCATTCTTGATGAATTTCTATGGCTGTACTCAGCTCTGAACTGAAGGAGACAAATTACACTGATAAAAAGTTTTCATATTTCTTCAGCTTTATATAAAAAAGAAAAGATGCCACCCAAAAAAATGAAAAGTTCATGTGCTGGCTTCAAGAGGATCCCTCACTGTCTCTGTGCCAACTACGTATGGCCATGCAGCACCAGCAGCCATGCAAACCCACGTTCATCTCTGCCAGCACGGTAAGCAGCAGGGGTTGGACTCTCCTGTATCGCACAACTCGTAAGGTGGGGTGTCTGTAAAAAGGGTTAGACTCTACCCTTTGGCAGTAGAGGAACAGAGTGTCCCTCATTTGACAGGACAAGGCCTACCTGATTAAGGCAAGATGGGATGATTTTTTTGGGGTATGCTGAGTGCAACAGCATTTAATTGGAAATGCTAAACTGTACTTGGGTTATTTTAGTCTCAAAATACTATGGAAAAGAAAGTTTCAGTCACACAGAGTTAACATTTCCAATAGGTGAGCAAAAAGGAGTAGAAAGAATGAATTTCAATCCTTTTTAAAAATAATTTTACTCGTAAAAATGGATCCAGAAGCAGCCATCATCCATACTTCTGCTGAGCATTTTTCAAAGCATATTGGAATAACCCCTGAGGAGGATTTCATCTGTTAATTGTCCTTTAATACTTGTTAGGTGTCCAGTTATTGTCCTATAATTTAACACTTAAGCCAGCACTTTCAGTTTCATTCAGATAGATGTTCTATACAGGAGTACTGGTTCTGTTTAGATTAGAAAAATTATGAAGACTGCAATCTGTTCTTGTAATTCATATATCTGTTCATTTGTTCCTGTAATAGTACCACATCTACCAGCCTCATTAACCATAATAGACCTTTAAGCTCCTGGTGGGTGATAGGTTTCTAAGGTGTTACAAAATAATTCTTGTCACTATAATTTAAACATGATGTTGTTGTTATTACTGAGTCTATTTTATGAACTTTTTTTTCCTAGCTAGATATATGCAGAAATGCTTGGTTGTATATTGCACTTGGCTGCAATAGTAACAAAAATCTGGGTAATTACAGATGATGAATGGTGGATAATGAGCTTTAAAGCAACCTTTTGCCCTAACACACCTCATAGTGAAGGTGTTCCAGTATAATACTAATGAAGAATATTACATACCTGGCTCTGAAAATGAGTCCAAATTGTGTTCATTATGCATGAAGATACTTGTATTCACTGTCAGGAACTTTGCCAATGAACCTTTTAATATGATCAAATGACAGAACATCCTAAGGCATTATTGAATCCCACACTGAGATCTTGGAAGACTTTTGCCCATAGAAAATAAAATGGCTCTAGTCATTAGTCAACAGCAGTCACAAGAAAATGCATTTTGTGTTCAGTGCAAGGAAATTGCAGTCAAGCCCTAGATCAGGATCAAGAGATTACTTGTATTCTGTATTATACATTGTCCCTGAAGAGTAACAAGCAAAATGCTGAAGTATTTTGCTTTTCTAATACTGATAGCATTTCTTCATCTCATCAAATCATACTTTGTAATTATTGTGTCTTTCACTCAAGGATCTTGAAGGCTTTCTCATCATCAACTAGGACCACCAAACAACCTTAGTGTTTGTTAAGTATGTTCACTATTACTATTATATCCACTAAATGCATTTCTTTGGCAGCTACTGACCATTTCAAACACATATAATGATGAGTTGATTGTTGAAGAGCCGGTCTCTAATATTCAGGATCAAGGCAGTCCCAGATCTTTTAGATACTCTATTCATATAGGGCAAACTCCAGTCACCATCAGACTTGTCTTTAAAGAGCTTAAGTATGGCAAATTGCCCACTACACGTGGCTGTTTCTACTCCCTTCATGCTCTGGACCTCTTCATCCCATTAAGCTATCCCTCCCTGGGAACAGTAAACTTTTTCTTACATGCAGGCCAGAAAAGTGCTTAGAAGTGCAATAAATCAACAGGGAACAATTGTCATTTCAAAGCAAACCAGGTGAAAGTGGACACAAGAGATGTAGCTAAACTGAAAGTCAAGAACTGATCATCTTCACCACTTGCTGATGGATTCACATTACTTTAGAGGTAACAGCGCACTCTATTTTGGTAACACCTGGATAAACAGGATGTGCAATGTATTTATATTATTGCAGAGTAGTTAGAACAAGTTCTGCCTATGTTTCTGCAGATAGATGGTCAAAACCAATGGACAATCATCCTTTGTACTCAACAGGAAAAGGAATACTAGAGTCATTAAGTGCTGGAATTGGAGATCCTTTTCACTGAAGGATACTGAAAGATGGATTGTCTAAAGGACATTTTCAAAGGAAAAAATTAGAATCCAAGAGAACTAACTCAGTCTGCTCTTGCCCAGTTTTTTTTTGTCAAGATTGTAGGGTATCCTACAAGATTTTGGATATTCCCAGTCTGTGTTATCAGTATTTCTGGTTAATAATCCTATGATAATCCTTTGACTCAGAGTTTCTCCAACAAAATTAACTACTTTTCTTTTTGGGATTAATTTGTCCTTTGTTCTTCTCTAACAATGCCACACAGAAGATGATAGAAGAACATGTACAATCCAATACTACTGGTAGTGACAAAAGCCTTTACCTGACAAACTTCACATCTCTTCATTGTTTTAATATTTGTTTATGATATCTCACACTTTGTGGGACTGTCAGGAATGTCAGAGTGGCAGATCTTTACTTTTTTTTCTTTTTTTTTTCTGAACTAATATGAAAAAACCCGAACCAGAGAACATAGTTTTCCTAGTTTATTAGCTCTTCCCTGTGCCTTTTCTCTCAGTCTTACATTTAAACATATGAGGTTGAGAAGGAAATATTTGCCCAAACTGTGCTATTGCATATATGTCAAAATGTGCAAGAGAACAAGTGGATTTTTAATCGTCTGAAAGGACACAGCTGACAATCCATAAAAAGACAAAAGTTTTTATTTCTGTGAAAAGTATCTATTCTCTCATATTGGTTCCTCTTGTCAGACTGACATCTTTAGGTCAATAATTACTCCAGCTGTTGAAGCTGATTTTGAAATCTTAAATTCAAGCAAGAAGTGTTGTATAATAATCATAGAAGCATAGAATCATAGAATCACTAGGTTGGAAAAGCCCTTAGAGATCATCCAGTCCAACCGTATCTGTCCACCACTAAACCATATCTCTCAGCACCTCATCCACCCGTCTCTTAAACACATCCAGGGATGGTGACTCCACCACCTCCCTGGGCAGCCTGTTCCAGTGTGTGATAACCCTTTCAGTGAAGAACTTCTTCCTTACATCCAATCTAACCCTCCCCTGGCGCAGCTTGAGTCCATTCCCCCTCGTCCGATCATCTGTCATTAGGGAGAAGAGACCAACATCCACTTCTCCACAACCTCCTTTCAGGTAGTTGTAGGCAGTGATCAGGTCTCCTCTCAGCCTCCTCTTCTCAAGGCTAAACAAGCCCAGTTCCCTCAGTCGCTCCTCATAGGACATATTCTCCAGACCCTTCACCAGTTTAATCAGCTCATCATGAGCTTCCCTTCTGCTTTGTAATACTAAATAAATCACACACAACAGAAAACTATACATGAAACACAGGTCAGTGGAAGCATCTTGGCTAAGATGCAAGTATTGGATGATAATACTTCTTAACTGGAATCTCCTCAATCTTCCTACGCATTTACTGTTTCTAATAAAACCTCATGTATTCTGGAAAACAGTCAGAAAGAATGTAACACTAAATAAAGCTGGGCAGCTCAGAAGATGAAGGCAGCCAGAGCCATATTTTACCCCTGGGACAAAACTACAAATCTACCTTCGAGCCCACACTGGTAGAATTCATCATTCAATGAAAATTCTCATTCATACAGAAATTTTATGCCATTTTAGACAGAAAAACTACAACAGAACAAGTGATTCTTGACCAACAGCAGCCTACATCTTCAATCAATGAAGCCATTTTTCAAATTCATAATGAGTAGGAGATTTTAATTGCTTTTTGTGAAACTGTGGTGGCTCCTTTCTGTCCAGGTTCCTTCTTTTAAAAGTGCAGAGGAAGATTATAACCTAAAGGGAATGACGGAAAGCACCAAAAGGAAAGTGAAAGCAGTGCTGTCTTCTCTCACTGGAAAAATGTTTGTACTGAAAATTTATGTGTGTATATTTTCCCATAGAGAATATGTGTGGAAAAAAGTCACAAAAAATGAAAGAAAAAGAAAATCATCACAGAATTTCAGAGAGATAAAAGTTTAAACAACTTTGCCCTTCTGTCTCCTGAGCCTGTCTGAATCAACAGGGAGACCAATAGTGCTGGGAAGGCAGTCTTGCTGCAGGGATGGTTATTAAATGTTGAGATTATTGCCTCTGAGCAGGGCTGGATTGCAACTGAACACTTAGTTGTGCCATGTCTCCACCACTACCCACTTAAAGTCTATGTGGAAGCAATCCTGGTACCCCAGTGTCTGGCAAAACATAACTATTCTGTTCTGACCAGAAACAATAAATGTGGTCTTGCCACTGAAGATGCCCAAGAGACCAGAAATGCTCCTCTGTCATCTGCACTGCTGAGGAATCAATGTCTCTATCAAACCAGGCTTCTTACTGAGAAGCTGACAAAGGTTGAATACCTTCAGTACATGTTGCATTAATGCTGATTTTATTGTTGAACAATCAAAATAGATGTTTTGGGCAGTTTTGGAGGAGTGGAGAGGAACAGGGAAGAGTCAAGGTTCTTATGTGCAAACTAGCTTAATTCTCTAGAAACCAGTAAACTACACCATGATATGCGAGCTGGGCTTTGAGAATTTTGAAGTGGGTTAATCCCTCCACAGAGGTAAAATGAATGCTTCCTATGTTTAAGAAATTCTTTTCAGGATGTTTGATGCACAAACAGTGGATATCTAAGGTCATGTTCACCTTGTTAAAAGACTGCAAAAGCAACCAGCAGCCTACATGTGATCAATCCATCATCAAAACTTCAGCTGAAAATGCACCTGTGTCCCAGGCTGTGCTGTTCAGCAGCTGCTGCCTGTCTTTGTCACATGCTTTACCAGCATTGTGATCACGTTTAGGAAATATTTTGCACTGGTTATTTTTGGATATATGGATATTTTGGATGTTGGAATAATATGTTCCTGCGAACCACCAGTAAAGATGGAATTTAACCTTTGATTTGCCGCTACTGGGTGCGTATGTTACTATACCATCTCTAGCACAAATCAGCTGTAAACACACAGATTTCTTCCAAAAGCCAAGCTCAGATATAGTATTCCAAGCCAGTACTCTGATTCATTATCCTTCTATGGCAAGGTGACCTGCCTAGTGGATGAGGGAAACTCTGTGTGTGTTGTCTTCCTTGACTTTTACTAAAGCCTTTGACACTGTTTTCCATAGCATTCTCTTGGAAAAATTAGTGACTCATGGCTTGGACGGGTATATGCTCCACTGGTTTAAAAAACTGGCTGGATGGCCAGGCCCAAAGAGCTGTGGGGAATGGAGTTAAATCGAGTTGGCATCTGGTTACAAGTGGTGTTCTATCAATGACCTAGTGGTGATCTATCAACTCTATCAATGACCTGGATGAGGGGATCAAGTGCACCCTCAGTAAGCTGGTGAAGGGTCTGGAGCACAAGTCCTGTGAGGAGCAGCTGAGGGAACTGGGGTTGTTTAGACTGGAGAAGAGGAGGCTTAGGGGAGACCCTATTGCTCTCTACAACTATCTGAAAGGAGATTGCAGAGGTAGATGTTGGTCTCTTCTCCCAAGTGACAGGTGATAGCACAAGAGGAAAAGGGCTCAAATTGTGCCAGGGGAGCTTTAGATTGGATATTAGGAAAAATTTCTTCACTGGAGGAGTTGTCAAGCATTGGAACAGTCTTCCTAGGGAAGTGGTTGACTCACCAACCCTGGAGGTATTTAAGAGACAAGTTGATGTAGTGCTTAGGGACATGGTTTAGTGTTGGACTTGGCAGTGTTAGATTGATGGTTGGACTCAATGATCTTAAAGGTCTTTTCCAACCAAAACAACTCTATGATTCTGTGTTTCTGGGTTAGTAACAAGCAAGGTGTAGAAGGACACAGACGAACCAGGTATAACATATACATAGTCCTCTAAAAAACCAAACCCAAAACAAGCCAACAATACACATTTGTAGGTGTAGAATGTCTTTGTGCTAGTTTATGCCTTTGCGTATGGTGGCAGTGACTTTTATCCAGTACCAAAGCCTGATTCAATGCCTGGGAAACTGGAGCCTAAGGTTATTAGTCATCATGACATCAAATCTGTCCTACCTACAAGTAATCAGCCACTCTCTTTCCACCAAACCTGCTAACAGTGTGGCATTTAAGTGGCGCCCAGCAGTTGACCTTCTCTGGATCCTGGGACCCTGTCCGGCAGGCTTGGATCTGTGGAAGGCAACTGGAGGCAGCAGTGTCTTGCCCGCCCCTGCCTCCTTGCCCCATGCCGAGCTGAATCTGGTATTAGAGTAGTAGGAGCTATTCAGAAAGCTCCTTTCTTTTACTTCACACAAAGTTCTGTCTCTCAGACTTCAACAGGTACATCAGAATGACTAAGATACTTTATGGAAGACAGTATTTGATACTAAATATTTTTAAGTAAAAAAAGAAGATAAAATTGCGTACTCCCAACTGTTGGAAAAACTCATATGCAATTTCAGTCATATTTTCTTTTAAGACTGAAGGGAAATCTTACCAAGAATGACTCAAGTGGCGAAGAATTAGTGAGCGCTTTTGTCACTAGGAATAATTTAAGGAAATTAATTTTGATTTAAAGGCCTGCCTTCAGGCACAGCTGTGTGTGTCTTGAAGGTACCAAGCCAGTAAAACCAAAGAATTCAATAGTATAGGCATCTCCAGTTAAGACTGTACATACCTATTGGGTAGACTAGGGCCAATTTTATTTATATATGTTTTCCTTCAAAGATTAAAATTTAAGAATACAACAGAGTTTAAAGGCCTTAAAGATACTACAATAAAATACTATTTTGACACAAGTAACAAATCAGTACTGAATTATCATCTGATGAGCTGTGTAGGGTTATAAAAATCAGCTGCGTTTTATGGAGACACACCTGTGTTTATTATCAATGATGTTTCAGAATGGATTTATTCTATGTTAATTTTTCATTTTTTCTAGAAACTGGTTTAGGTAGATTTTTAAAAACTCTCTTTTTTAAAAAAAAAAAACCAAACAAACAAAACCAAAACAAACAACACCAAAATAATGAAAAACTCCAAGGCAAATATGTTATGTTTGATCATATTTAATACTCTTTCACCATTTTTGTGTGCATTTGGGGTTCTAGCCCTTCTATGTTAGTATTACAAAACAGTTCAGTGGCTTTTAATGTGATACCCAAAGTTTGCTATTGCATTATTTCTCTTACTATAGGAACCAACAAATCTTATACTTCATGAAAGGTCCTTTTCCATTTCAAAAGCCAAAGTCTTCCACTCTTCCAAGAGTTACAACATCAATGTTTTGTCATAATTGCAGTCCCATAGAGTTCACATAGAGTGAAATTGAACCTCTTCTTTTCAGCTGCATTAACAGTTTAGTAGTTTCACTGAATCGACTAGAATTACTATTCGTGACTCAGAAAGCTCTTCCACAGATTTGATTTCTTATGTTGTGTAATTAACATAAACTTATTCATTACCTAGTTTCTCCATACTTATAGCAGGTAATATGTTCTTACCTCTCAGATAAGCTATGTTTTACAGCCACATTAGTATACCCAAATACTTAAATTATGGTGTGTATCATAGAAGTCTAAAACTGCATAATTATATCTGACAGTCTCAAATAGTACAGCTAGTTCTCTTTCACTGCAGCACAGAAAATACTTAATTGTGCACCAGCTAGCCTAGGAAAGTGAAATTCTCAGAAACAGTTACGTGTCTGTTGAAATTTAATATGAAGGAATAAACTAAACTACATGAATTTCATTTGCAGAAAAATAATGTTGTATTAACAAATAGATATATTTAGTAAAAAAACCCCCAAAAAACCCCAACCTCTTCTGTAAAGTAAATGAAAGAAGTGTCAATGAAAAATGGACTGTCAGATTGGCGCTGGTCTAATGCTATTCTTTCTGCAAGGAACATTATGCATTAGTGAGCTGAGAGCAACAAGCTGGAATTATTTTGAGAAACTGCATATTATTTATTTAGAATAATACAATCAACTATTCTATCTCAGGCAAATCGTTCCCTTAAGCTATAAATGTATCCTGATTATTTATCTCATAAGCAGCCAAATGGAACAGAAAAAACAGGAGTTGTACTTTCCTACTGAATTTTTCTGTGTGGTAAACATGCTTGCAGAAACAATTAAGCATCCTGAAAAGAACATCTCTCATTTCCTGTGATGCATAGCTGAATTTGGGAACCAGCATCTGTGAATACAAGAAAATTGCTGCAATACCTGGTTAGTCTCTACATATTTGCAAAGAGATTGTCATTTACAGTGACCTTCATTGCATATGAAATATGATCATGTCTATGAAGCAATTCTATCTTCTTTGCTTTCAGTAAACTATATAAATAGATGAAATATATTGTATGATAAGTTTTGAGAAAATCTGTCTTTTATTGGCATATGTCTAGTTAGACTGTGCCTATGCCTACCTGGTTATTTCTGCCTGTTTTCTAGTAAAAAACTATGGGAATACTGTCATTCTTCATGGAAACAAGAAATGAACCCCTTCTTGTTACTCCTGCACTGTGATTCCTCATTTCAAGGGATTCTGCAGTTATATCATAGCTCTGTCATCCCAGCTGCTGTCTCCAACTCCACTATCTGTGGGTGGCTGGGGAGAGATGTGCATCATCACAGATAAGCACAGCCACTGCCCTGGCGCAGCAGTGAGGGGTACTGGGGAGCAGAGTCTATGGCATAGCCTTTGACATGCAGTGAAGAAAGGCTGGAGGTAAATACCTGGAACATCTTTGTCCATAGTACATTGCAGAAGATGTTCAAAAAAGTTAATCTGAATGAAAGCAAGTCCACTGTGGGCCTGGTGAGGTATTGTAAATATGATCTTGAGGCATGCTGGGCAGACTAATTAATTAATTACTACTTAGACAGTAATAATGCTTATCTTCAACTCCATGAAGCACTCCTGGCTAAGGGCTGGCCTGGAATATAGTGGAACTTGGGCTTGCATCCTTTGCCATTTTAACACTATTACCTAAATGCAGCTCAGAGAGGGCTGGAAGCTGTGGGAACACCACTTTATGCTAGCAGGCCTTGTTGGTTGGGACCACAGGGGATTCCCTACCCATAACCACCGTCATGTTTCTTTCCTGCCTTGTGTCGTCGTCTCCCTAGGGAAAATGGCCTTGGGTCAGTCAGTCCCTGGAGCCCTTGGCTCTCCAGTGAGGCCTTGCAGGCACTGCTGCCATGTGGGCAAAGCAGGGACGCATGTGCCTGAGACAGAACAAGGAGTTAAATGTGTTTGGGCTGCATTTACAATGTTCAACCACTCCTGGCTGAAGTTCCAAGCCTTTCTGACTGCAGCATTTCTAGACTTGCTCTTCACACAGAATCACCAGCTTAAATGGGCTCATATAGGCTGAGATTCTTTCCTAGAATTTTCTTTCTTGGGTCATTAATGCTGTGAATTTCTTGAGCTCCTTCAGTTATGTCTGGGCACTATTTAACTCTCTGTCTCACCAGGTTAATGTAACGGTTTGCAGGAAAGAAATTAAATGCTAGAATTTCAGCAAGCAGCTGAAAAGCAGTGCCATAAAACTACCTGTACCTACACAGAACCACGGAGCAAGAATACTTCCATGGAGTGCTAAAAATGACCACTGTAAAGTTTATTTTCTCCCTGCTCTCACTTTCACGCTTTCCCCCAGAGTCTTGCTGGCTGCACTGACTCCTGTGGACTCAATCAGAAGTTTGGAAGCACAACAATTTGTTGAAGAACAGCTGAAAAATGCCGGTTTCTTTAAGAGGACATAAATGGCATTTATCCATTGCTGGTAAACAATTAACAGCAGCTACCTAACGGTGTTGAAATGTCTGCATTTGAAAACAGGCAAAATGACCTGAAAAGTCAGCTCTGGACACAACACACTGGCGTCACCTAAGCCAGCTGTGTTGGCTCTCTTGCCTCTGACCCGGTGACAAGGCAAGGTGAGAAGGACTTACAAAGGCTAGGCTTTTACACAGAAGTGGTAAAAACATATTCAGATTTTTTTCTTTTCATTGAAGCATTTCTAAGTCGTCACAAAAAGAACAGATGATGAAGCTGCAGCCTGTCACCTTGATTGCCATAGGCTGATGCTGTCACCAAGTCGTTTGACCGGGCTCCTCACCCCGTCATCTGCAGTTGAACCATAGCACTCTTCCCTTCAGTTCCAAAGGGTGCTGTAATGCCTAATTAGTACAAAGCCCTTTGAGCAGAGGTTAAAGAAGTGGTGGATGTTTTCCTTCCTCTAAGTTTGGAGCTGAAGCTGACACAGAGCATTGCCCTTCATCAGCTGGTGCTACTCAGGTGCCACGTAAGGCACAGGCTACCCTCAGAGAAACACCCCTGTGATGGCCAGGATATTCAAATGCATCCAGCACTGGCCCAGCTCCATTTCATCTAGGTCCAACTGTAAATGTCATATTGGCTGAAAAGAGCAGAATTAGGGCCCATGATGAATCCATCTGGACAGTAAGAAAAAGCCTTGGATCTAAGAGATTTCTTGAGGGACACCCTCAGAAAGAAAAAAAAAATCTCCTTTGGTAGGAAGACACTGGTTGTGTTTTCATTAAAAAATAAGTACATAAGTGCTTTATTTTCACAGGGTTAAAAGCTGTGAGAAATCTGTGAATACCTTGCCATTTAAAGCATGTTCTGAAATACCACCCTTAAAAATTCAACAAAACAGCAGTTGTAGGACCAGGTTTCTTTTATAAATCATTGTATTATAAAGTCAGTCGAAAATGGACGTGAAAATTGGGGCTGATAGCGCCTACTAGTGAATGGATGACATTGAGAATACCTTAAGAGGTCCCAAAAGAAAATGAGCAGAATAATGAAGAAGATGACACGGCATCTGCGTAAGCGTCACAGATGGGAGGCTGAGAAAAATTCTGGTTTATTACTTTAATGTAAGTCAGGAATAAATCCCATAGATCATTAATACTACATAGGTAAATACTAGTGAAAAATCAGAATCAGGCCTAGGATACGGGTAAGAAGTGAGAGCAAGCAGATCAACATTAAAGGGTATACGTTTTTAGCTGTCTGTGCTAATGTGTTCTAATTAACAACATTAATAGGATTTGCACAGCTAAATCCCTGCACATCACACTGAAAATTTACTCCTGATGCCTGCCTGCAAGGAGATGGGTGGGGGGAGGAGGGAGAGAGAGGAAGTAGAATAATAAAAATGACATTTCATCGTGTTCTTTTGGAGGAATCATCTCATAATTACTGAGCAGGATTGGCAACTCCCTTTAATGTTAGATTTTTCTGGAGCCGACGCTTTTTCTTGCTTTTTTCTGTGGGTAGGGTAGCAGGGAGGGATGGAGGGTGAAGTGAAGGATTAGCACAGTCTGGGTGAACAATGAAAGCTGAATCTGGATGGTTTAAAACTTGGGATAATCCTAGAAAATTGGGAGTGGTACAGTGGGATAATTTGAAATGTAAATGTGACATTCTAAATTAACAAGACATGACTGCAGGGTCTCCTTGTTACTGCAGTCACAGTCAGAGAGTCACTCATTCTCTCTCTTCTCATCTAATGCTATGACAATAGACAATCACCAGGAGCCTTCTTCAAATAAATATCAAATCAAGCCTTTACCATATCCAGAACTGACATATGCACTGGATTATCTTTTATTCACTTTACACAGAGCCTTGTTGCTATAAACACCATATTACAGGATGCAGCTGGGATTCTGTCCCCTCTCCCCCATCCCTGTAACACCAATTTCTTGCATGCTTCCATAGAATGATGGGCAGATGGTATCTAAGTCATGATTATGAAACAGATTTAAATTTTATTATGCAATTGTCTAATATAAGATGGAGAGGAGTGATCTTGTTTTGTTCCTGAAAATCTTGAGGGTTTTAAAAATATTATTTTATTACTTTAAAAACTGTTGAAAAAAATGCCCTCACCTAGTATAAAAATGTCCTGACCATAAGAGTCATAATTGATCATGCCAGATGACATGACACCTAAACACTACAACGTAATCTGTCCCGAACATGGAGGCATATTCTCTGTTCAAATAGAAAAGTGTGGTATTGTTTAAAATCTCAATGTAACTTCTCATTTTCTCATGGGAGATCTGGGAAAGGGAATGCTGTGGAGATGGCTCTTGCCCTCTGTTTTGTTTCAGTCTTACGGTAGTTTAGCGCAAACTTGTTGATGGTCCCTCTAGGGTCATCAGGGAATAGCTGGTGTGTATTTACCACAACCTGTCTCTACTCTTAATGCCTTTTTTACTCCAACATGATTTTTAGCCTCTCTTCAGCCTCCAACTCACTGTTAAACTATTTTTGGAGAGGTGCCAGAGTGGGAACACATAGCTTTTACAAGCAGCACTTCTTAGTAGTTAGGGTTTATTCTTCAGGTCTGCAGTGCACCTCTCTCATTACTAAGTGTATACACAGTGGTAGAAGGATCTTCTTTGCGGATGTGATGAATAGCTCCGTAATAGTGATATCTCAGCATTTCAGAGACAGTTGTTTTTTTTTTTTAATAGAATGTTTTGAGCACATCTTTTACTCTTAACCTGAGAGCTGCCTCAGTCTGTGGCTTATAACCCACAGGGTGTCCAGAGAAAGCTTCTAGCCAAGATCACTGCATTATCTTCGACAGCCATGCTGACATTGCCTCAGTCAACCTTCCTTTAAACCTGTGACATGATGGTACACTACATGCTAAAGCCTGGTCATCCTCATCAGAAAGAACTGCTGATCTTTGGAAACCTCTAACGAGTGTTATTCTGGTTGTACATACCTGCAGTAAGGAGATAGCTGTTTTCTGCCTATGGCAGTGATACTACTTTTCACATGTATTTCAATAAATATGACAGAGATCAGGGTGTCTGAAAATAAAATTCCCAGAAAGGAACCATTACCAATGCTTTAGCACACTCATTAATCTCTGAAAGCTGGATAGCTCCACAATAGAGGCTGGCCAGTTGTCAACAGCAATCCTTCCCCAGAGGGTTTCATGTAGCTTAAGCCTTGCCCATATGCTAAAATAGCTTCAATTAAATATTACTTTCCATGTATTAGCCCAAATTCTCATGTATCTAAACAGGTATTTTTTTCCATTGGTGATTTTATGAAATCCCATCATAATCACTACTCCATTTCAAGTGACATATGCTTTCTGTATTGGGAGTAAGGGATCTAAACAGCACAAGCTGTCAAATGCTTGCTAAAATTTAAGCTTTCTAAGTCTTTTGCTACACTAATGGGCAAACTTGGATGTTACAGCAACAGTGCTGCAATAAGGCAAAGCCCTCAAGTGATAAGGGATCACAAGCATCCCTAAGAAACTCCAGCAAGACCTGCCTCTTCTGTGGTGATCCAGGTAGCACTTCCCATCCCACGAAGGATTTTCAAAGATCGCTTACTGCATCGCTTTTGCCATCTGCAGGATTCTTGGTGTTTTCTTGCAACCAAGAATATCATAATTCTGTAAAACACGACTTCCGCATTTCCGGCTACTTTGTTTCCCATTGTTTTTGCACAAAAGGGATATCATGTCCAGAAAGGAGATTTGATAACATCCAAGTTCAACAGATACTGGTATTTTCTAGTCCTGCAAAGGGGACTGACCTGTAGACATCTATAAGCAGAAGGAAGACAAGGGTGACTGTGTGCTGACAGAAACCAGCCGCATCCCCACTACATCAACTCATCACAACACGTACCATTCAATGCCAACTGGAGGATGAAGGGTTTAGAAATAAAGGTTATCTCATGTCCTGGCCTGGTTGGATTTGGTAGCAAACCTGAATCCAGTTAAAAAAACCCCATCATAAACCCTGTATTGCCAGAAAAGTTACAGAAATAGAGTTTCAGTGTTGCAGATGGGACAGTAAACTAAGGACAGTGTTTTCTGACTTCATTATCTGATCAAATGCCATTTAAAATTCCCTTGATCTTTTCTCAAAGGGAAGACGTGTTTCTGGTTCCTAATCAGAATAACATGGGTGCTGGAGATCTGGAGAAGTTCTACTGTTTAAACAGGATGTAACAATTCATGACTTTGAATGTCTGTTCACAGTCCCACAGTGACTTATTTGGAAAGTCACTCAGAAGCTGACCTACGTGCACCCAGGTGACATGCATCCACTTGATAGTGGATGAAGTTGTGAGAGCTCAGCTTTTCAGTCCACCTGTAGTGCATTCAGCAGCTGCGTACACCTCTTAGTCTGGGTAAGTCTACTCAGCACAGCATTGTCCCAAGTAAATGAGCTTGCCTGATGAATCTGTCTTTTTGTCACGTTCATGTGATGCGTGGCTGTAGCCATTAACCCATCTGGTTCTTATGACACACAGGCTCTTTTTGCCCTGTTTACCCGACTATAACAGTACTGTCAAAGCCACAGAGGCCCTGTACTGTGAGACTGAACTAACGCACACTTGTAAAAATAAACCTTTGGGATCTGAAGAGAGAAAGAGCTTACAGAAATGCAAACAAGAATAGCTTGGTAGTGGCCACTATTATTAAAAATTCCATATTGGGTTTCAAACCTAGTGGTTTTATTTCATGATTGAAATTTGCCCTTGTTTTTGACAGGAAATGGGCAACATCAGAGGAACTGATGAAGATGTAATCTTCATCTTCTTCTAAGATGTGAAACTGATGAAGTCACTTCACAGACTGAAGTGACTGTGCACTTACTACTAGAACATGTGTGTTGACAAGTTGCTTTAGAATTCAAAAAGCATTTTTAATGTGATGGCCTAGCACAGCAGTCAATTCATATATACCAGCTTGTGATCTGCAAGTTGAAAATGCTGATTAACTATGATGCAAGAATGCTTTAAAGTAGAACCCTTTGATTTTCATATTTTCTGAAAGATATTAACCAGTTATTGAATACCATTTGCATGATTTATCTGTTTTATACCCTTAATCAAATTAAAAGATTTAAAAGCGAATGTGCTATTTATAATGGTTTTATGTAACAGGATTTCATCGTGTCCTGTTGAGTATTTATGGTAAGTACAGATACTTTGACAGAAGTTGATACTGTCCAAAACATGAAAAAAAGGGGGGAAATACAGGCCAGAGTACTTATTAACATCTCCTTGACACTGTCAGCATATGAAAACAGCAGCAAGAAGAGTCTGCTAAGGGCTACATTTGTCTACGTTTGACAGATATTTCATCCTCTGCAATCTTTTTCCTCACATGTGCTGCTATGTTACTTCTGAAAGTTTTTTATTCCTCTGCACCACACAGAAAGGACAACTGGTCAATGGTGTAATTAGTTTTTGCCTGGAATATTAGACACTGTGATCAAATTATGATGTTAAAACCAAAAGAGCCTAGTGAGATAACAAGTATCTTAAATCTCAGAATCAAATGAAAAGTGATTCTCTAGTAGATTTTTTTTGAAAGAAATATACTAGTCCTCACACAATGTGCAAATGGGGATATTGCAAGAGAATCAGCAAATCTTTTTTGTCATTAGAAAAATGGTATTAAATGTAAAATAAGAAATTCATTAGCTTTGGTCCACAAGACCACTGAGTAGCCTCATATTCACATTGCAAATCATCCCTCCTGGCATGCATGGATGGACTTTCATCTGATTTTCTTACTTTATTTTTTGTAAATGGTTCTCTTACATTCCTTCCTATACTATATACCACACAATACGGACATTGACTTACATATCCCATAAAATCAAATTTCTCTTTTCATCGACTTGTACAGAACTTTAATATTGATATGGCTTCATTCAATTTGGCTTGGTTTGATCTTTTCCCCTCTCCTGTTTCCCTCAGTTTCTAAAGACTATATGACACATTTAGTGACCATTGGGCAAAATGATTGGATTTGATATCCATGTTCCAGTAAATATAACACCCTCATTTTTTTTTCCTTTAGATAACTGAAAAGATATTTAATCATATGACACGGTGTTACTTCAGTGACATTGGGGTCAGGAGGACACATGAAACAGTTAGAACTGTGTACCCTCAGCCAGTTTGCTGACAACACTAAAGTGGGAGGAGCGGCTGGCCAACCAGAAGGCCGGGCTGCTATCCATCGTGACCTGCTGCCATCCAGCCTGACCTGGACAGGCTGGGCTGGTGGGTGGGGAGAAATCTCATGCAATTCAATAAGGGCAAGTGTAAAGTACTGCATCTGGGGAAGAACAACCCCATGGATCAGTACAGGTTGGGGGCTGTTCCCTTGGAGGGCAGCTCTGGGGAAAAGGACCTTGGAGTCCCAGTGGACAACAGGATGACCATGAGCCAACAGTGTGCCCTCGCAGCCAAGAAGGCCAATGGCATCCTGGGATGCATTAAGGAGAGTGTGCCCAGCAGGTCGAGGGAAGTTATCCTCCCCCTCTATTCGGCGCTGGTGAGGCCTTACCTGGAATACTGTGTCCAGTTCTGGGCTCCTCAGGTCAAGAAGGACAAGGAATTACTAGAGACGGTCCAGCCCAGTCTATTTTTCAACAGTAAGAGCCAGTATTGGATAACCGCTGTCCTCAGGGTCCTGAGATAGATAAAAACAGGAGGAGAAACAGACTCTGCACATCAGACTTAACAGTGCCCATGCACAGGTTACTACAGGGCCCATGTCGGCCGGTGCTCAAACCTCCTGCTTGCTGGGCCCAACCTCTTCCACTCCATATGCAAGAAAGAGAGAAACCTCTTACCTCAACACCCAACACCAACCTGCATTTCTTTGCACATGTTTGAGGACAGTGGAATAATTGTTCTGAAACAAAACTACTTTTATTTGGAACAATTTGTCTGGCCTGGGGAGAATAATCTGCATGGCACAAATATTAAAGTTATTCTGTTACAGTGATGACAGTCTGTTTTCCCATGCAGCAATCCCTAACTAGTTCTTGATGGGTGACTGATCCACATAAACATGACTCCAAATGATTTACATAAAGGCAGTTCTGTGAAACTGACTAAAAGTGCTTCCAATTAAAGACATTCATGGAGAACTTACATTAAGATGATGTTGGAAGACAAAACTGCACAAGAAACAGATTCAGGCCCAAGAGAATGAGCACTGATGTAAGAAGACTACAGGATACACTTGTCTTTGACTGTGCTTGGCTTCTGACTTTGGTTAAGTCTCTTTTTGGTCTCATTTCCTGATCTGTAAAATGAGGATACTGAAACTTATTTTCCTTATAACGTGCTTTCAGCTTCCTGCCTGAAAGTTTTCATTAAAAACTGGTTACTATTCAAGTCTATGTACTTTGAAATTCTCATATCAAAACCAGATCAATTAGTCTATGTAGGTTTGCTGTCTCTCGATAGCGGTCAATCATTGATCTATCAGGAACTTGTGTTTCATAATGCACGTAATTGCATTATAGATAAAAATAAATCCCTTGAGACAACATTTCTTCCTGTCTCAAGCTGGTGAATGGCTTATGCCTTGAAGCATGTGGGCTGATAGCCCTTGTAATTTTATCCTATCTGCTGTAACTGCAAAAGCTTTTTTTACAGTATTCATATATGTCTAATCCTTTTTTAGAATCTTGCTAAACTGGATGCCTCAATAATTCACTTTACATTTGCTCAGATTCTGATATAGGTGAAGATTTATAATATTCAGGGCTGGTTCCAAAGCTCAGCTTCGGGCTCTTCAGAACTGATGAAGAGCTTTGCCTCAAGGTTATTAGTCATGGTTTCTTGGAAATTGTTGTGAATAGAATAAGGACATTAAACAGCATCCCAAGTTTAGTGGTATGCCTACTATATAATGCAGTGCCTTGTTTACAAGGTAATACAAATGAACACACAACTATTAACAAAATTAATGATGAACAATTGCTGTAATTGCTCCTTGCTTGGAAAATACCTCCTGCAAATAAATTGGGTTAACAGTAGCTGCTGATTGGCTTTATCTTGCAAACAAGACAGTGAACAATGTTAATGAATTCACTTCAGTAACATTAAGATTGTGGTGTAAGAAGAAATACAAATTTGTGGGCTGTTATGGAGAGTGGGTGTGAGGAAACAAAAGCCAGAGGAGCTTTTTGTGAGAGACATTATGCATTCATTTCTGAGGTTTGTAGTCACAGTGGCATAGTAGAAATGGCTGAGTGAGACACAAGCTATTCTTCTACTCTGCTGAGGAATCTGTAAAGTATTTCCTGTGTTAGTGAATAGAAGCCAAATACAGGAATGAAAATATTTACTGCTGATATGAAAAGACCAGTGTCTTCCCTGGCAGAAATATATCATATAGAATATGCATGCTGAAGTATCCAGGAGAAAGGGCTATTACACATTCCTTGTGTCTACACGTGCACCTACAGCCTGCTGTTTTGTGATTAGGCCTTCCCTAACAGAGCTGTATTATATCTTGAAATAAAAAGAACGGACATAAGGAAATAAATTAAATAAATTAATTAATAAAAAACATGGAAGCACATGGGCTTTCCCAATTTTCAGCATTAGGGAATTCCACGGCTGACCTTTGGCTCAATGTGCTCCTCTGCCTAACGTACAGAACATGTACTTTGGCTTCCAGTGAGGATAAACACATTGGTTTGGAAAATGTTTTGAAATACCAGTATGAATATTTTCTTTATGAATAGATTAAGATATACCTTGTTCAAATGGATCTCACAAACACCAGTTCCACCACTGCTTCCAGACCAACATTAAGGAGGCTTCAGGAAATTCAAGCCTTGTTCTAGACTACATCAGGACACAAAACAATACTGAGGAAAAGCGTGCTAAGAATTTTGATAGATAGTTCCTTTCTGATTTGGAGCCTTATATGATAATATTTAAATTCCTCTGCCTTCTCTCTTACACACAGACGGGAAGTAACAGAACTAGAGTGCTGTGAACAAAAAAGGTCTGTTAAGAAACACCCGGATCTCTTTCCAACCATGTTCTTTCCTAGTGGGATACTGATCTTCTCCAAAGTTACAAAACAGGACTCTAAGCAAATCTGTACAAAACCAGGAAGCAGTCATCCCTTTGCTGAAGACATGGAAGACCAGAGACTGAAGGCAGTGGGAAATTAACAGGTGGACTGTTGCAACTGAGCATCATGTTCTCTCATGCATCATTTGCATGAGAAAACACAGCTGTGTTAATTTCTACCTTTTATTGTTCTCACACACCCCCCCCATTTCTCCCATTTCCCTCATTTCTGAGTTTCTATGTTTGGGAGAAGCTGTATAGCAATCCTGAAGAATTAAATTGTCCAGATAAGCCCCAAAATGGCATGAGTACTTGAATAGTCTGAAATTTTCCCATTTAATGGGCCATGAGATCAACCTGCTGACTGCACTTCAGAAGAGACTAATCCTATCTCCCGTGTTTCCTGTCTTCTGTTTGAGTCAGAAATGTCGCCAGGTAATACCCATTTCTTTTGGGATTAGTTTTACAATTTGGGTATTTTCCTTCATGAGGTAGGCTGAGATCACAAAATTAATTTCATAGTGGCCACCACAAGTGGTGGCAAGAAATCATTCTGGGCAACTATTCACTGATAGGCTGCATATTAACAAATTGCTTAGAAATATTTTCTTCATGATGGTTTTAGTAAAACAACTTCAGATTACTTTTCTAAAGAACATACAAATACAGTTTTCAAGGAAGTGTCACTGTGTCCAAAAAATTGGTCTCACAGCAATGGTGTGACCAAAAATCATTCTTAAACTCTGAATTGATAATTATAAGGCAGCTCAGATTTTCAGTTTCCCAAGAACCAAAATGATTTATACCACATACTGTGACTAAGTGTAATGGCCTGAAGGAAAACAAAATGCTAAACAAGAGAAAACAAAATAATAATTAGGTAAAGCTGGGAGGAGAGTTAAAAAAAACATGTTCTCATAGTTGGACATTTAATATTACGAGGATTAATCAGTTAGGCTTTTTTCCCCTTTTGAAGAACGGTTAAATCTAAACCTCCAAAGTCATGTGTGTTCCGTGGAATCCTTAACAGACCACTTGCTAAAAACTGTTTCAGTATCATCTCTAAACTGATTTTGTGGAGTGTTCAGCAGTTCTAGCTGAACTGTATTGTCTACCACACTAAAATTTTATATGCCTACTTCTGGGCAGAGGCTTACAGAAATAACCTGTGGCCCCTGTAACTGCAAATGAATTGTGAAAGGAAAATTACTCACTTGGAATGTAAAATCTGCCTAACTTAGACATTCAGTGATGAAAATGTTGACATGGGCACATAATTGCTTTCTGACAAATGGTTAAATAAATCCTCTTGCCTGAAATCTATAATGTTAATGTTGCCACTCTAGTGTCACTATCTGCTTCAGTATGTGGGAGCAAATCCTGCGTCCCAAAAACAAAGGTGAGAAAGCCTTCCCAAGCCTGCTGTCAAGATCCTGAAGAAACTCTGAAATGGCCAGTCTGTTTGAAAGAGACAAATTAGGCAGACCTTCAAAAACACCCTACAAAAAGCATGGTAGGCTACAAGAAAACTGCATCTAGCTATCTGAAATTCACTAAGAAAGAAAATGCCAGGAGAGAGAGTTGGAAAATGTGCTCTTCCTTGGTCCTAGGACCAAATACCAAGACCCTGAAATCCCCTGCTGGGAGTCTGTCTTAACGTCAGTACATCAAGAGCTTCGTTTACATCAGCCCTGACAATCTGTAAATACTAAATTCAAATACTCTTTAAATCAAACCAACACTTTTCTCCATGTAATTTTCTGTGTCACTGGAATTCATACAGGTTATAGAGAAAATGGAAAAGGCTGTTCATTGTTCATTAATGAAGCACAATTACAGGTATGAAAGGAAACAATTTTCTTAATGTCTGTTATACTCCTGGAATGTGATTGATGGTTGCTGTTACTAAAACAACAGAGAAAAATCGCTTAATGACAAAATAATCTGTTAGCTGCAAGGATGTCCCAAGAATTGCTTTCCTCTAAAGTATGCATTCTTGCTCTCAGACCCCCCAAGGATTTCAGGCTTTTATTACCAGTCTGTTCTTTCTATATAAAGGAACCCAACCCAGGGAGGAAGCAGAGGCACACTAGAGAACCTAGCTTAAAAAAAAAAAAAAATAAAGGGGGAAAAAAAAAGGAATCCTTATATTGAAGAGACAAAACCCAGAAAAGGTTAATATACAATTATCGATGTAATCTGTCCATCCATCTCTGCTTCTAATTTACTTAATTAAATGAAACCACTTTAAAATGGGGCCCAATGAATGGGAATGAATACTGTGATTGCCTGTGAGAGTAGGAGAATGGACTCCACATGCCTTTCAGTGCCGTGTTTCTATGACTACTGCTGCGACTAGGAATCAAAGAGAACAAGGCTGGCATCCCTGGTGTGCCTATCATCACGGTATCTAGGTACCACCAAATATAATTCCCTTCTGTTAAGAGACATAGACTTTGTGCCACATAAAGAGTAAATAATACCAGTTTTAGTAAAGGTTATTGGGAGAAAAGCAGCAAGGTCTGATCATTATCTTGAGACTATTTTCCTGATCTATTAGTGCCAACATTTATTTCTCTATTTTTTTCCCAAGCATAATTCCTATTAAAAACAATCTCAGTTAGAAATAAATCTATTTTAAGCTTATAAGGTGGTTGGGGGGGTGAACCACAAAGCAGTTTCTTAGTAGAAGATATTGTACTTATAAAGTGCCATTATTAACATCTTCACAATAGTAATTGTTTTAGTACACAAATGTCTCAACTTGTCATCCTTCTTTGTTTTATTATGGTATGCCTTTGGAATATATCTAGGACTGATGACTATCACTTCATTTTTTGTTGGCAGTAAAATATATATATGAAAAGTCAACTATTATCACTACACACAGAACACACCTCAAAGGAGAATTAATGACTCCTGAAGCCAATTAATTTTAGCTGGTTGTACCTGTGTAAGCACTCATCATTTTATGTAGTCCTTCACCATTATCTGGCTCCTCAGGACTCAGACTAAGCCACCCACATTTCACTCACTTGAAGAAGGAATATCTATTTTGTTTTATATTTTATGTCTACAATGAAACATTAGGGTCTGCCTGTGTAACTCAGCAACAGGAAAGCAAAGGGAAGGAGTTTTGGCAGTTTCCTCTAATTGATGGGTCAAGCACCTGAGTCCACTGGGTGGGTGAACTGTGCCTTGCAAGGGTCTAAGAGCAAACTATTCTGACACACTGAGCGGAGAGCAGGGACTATGTGAATTTGGATTACAGTTCAAGCTCTCTTTTGCATAAACTCGTAGAGAATATGCTCAATGGGTTGTTGTCACCTGATATCTCATAAAGGAATCTCCTTATTTTACTAGACTTACTGGTTTTTTCCATTGTTTTATCTTCCTCTAATCTAGAAAAGCAGAACCATGCAACTGAGAAAGCAGAAAATGTTACTGGCTCTAAAATTGTCGTATAATTTTACTCCCTGTTGCTAGTTTGCTTTGTAGCTGTCATTAAAACTTTTGTCCAAGGGGTGTGCCTCACATCAAGACATGGTAAATTCACAGAAATTACTCAGTTCAGTGATAATAGCATTTACTGATATGTCCCCAAAGGGAAGGTGCTCTTATAAGAGATGCCCAGAGCTTACAGATATATTTATGAAAAAGAGAGTATATGACAAGCTGGGGCGACATTAAAAGTGGTGAGAGGCACTATGTCTTCTATTACCAATTTGCAGGTACACAATCCAATAAATCAAGCCAACAAGGCAGTAGCTTGACAAGGTTTTACTACGTTGAGTGGAATATGCAGATAGGCAGATGACAGGTGATTTTAGAAAAGTACAGTTAAATCAGTATTGAAAATGGAGAAAGTTAATCACAGAACAAAGAAAGAATTGCATTAAAATTAATCAACCCAAAGTCATAAAATCAGTTGTAAACCCTTAGCAATGAAAGATTAACTGAGGAGGAAGTTAATGTTTCAAATGAATATGAATTTTCCAGTAGAGTACTTGATAGTTTCGACAGACTTTCCCAGGCAAGTCTAGTCACGCCACAGGCAGTTGAAAGAATCATCAAATAAAAACAATTTATGTCAGCCTCATTATGCAAAAGCTCAGGGTTTTTAAAAAACAAAACAAAACAAAACCCCACAAAGACAAACAAACAAAGTCATAACCTTAAAATCTGACACATATTTAACGAAGAAGAATACCAGTCTTTTAAAAGAGGATCCTATTTTATAGCTATTGAAGTTACTGGTCTGGATCATGCTGCTTAATAATAATCAGATGAATGATAGTTCTGGTATATTCATCAGCAGATCTCTGGTATTTGGATTCATGATGTACCAGAAACAGTATTATGGATGCATTCATTACCAGTATGGAGTTCTGTTATTGCAACGTTCCACTGCAATTCACTTACATTTTTGTCACAACTGTTTATGCTGAAAAGCTTGTGAAGTAATAACTTTTAAAGATGCAGTTTTCATTTTTCTAAGGGAGCCTGATCTATTGTTTAACAACTCTACATTTTTCAGGAAAGATATAGCAGAACTTTGTCAGCACACAAGCTCTGAAGAGGGTTTTCTCTACAGCATTTAGCGCAAGCCACTGCTGGAGGAAGGATAACAAATTAAATGGCTCATTGATCTGTTCCAGCACAGAAAATCCTAGGTTTCTCTGTATTTATTGTAGCTGGTACTCCTTAATACCCAAAGGCTTAATTTAACACCCTCAACAACTTCATATGAGAATCTGTGAGTAGCCTTTGAAATTGGGACATTCTTGTAAGAGACACATCTACCACAGCCATGCATCTTATTTGATTTCGGTGAAGAACAATTCTGAAATTCACATTTAGAAATATTTTTGCTGGTGTTAGGCTTAATAATTAAGGTTTCAGAATTAGACCTAGGGCCTGTTTCAGCACTGATGATTCTGGCACAATTAATGTGCTTTAGATGCACATTTACATCAATACTTTGACGTGACATTTGTTTGGTAAGATTCACTGTACATGAAATTCAACTCTGTGGAGAAGGTTATTAGAGGAGTATCACATAGACCACTTAAATTCAATTTCTGTCCTCCAGCAATAGAAAGACTTGTTCCCAGGTCTCATGTTAGCCCTCTGTGTGAGGTGAATGCCATTCAACGCAGTTTGTTGTTCAATTGTAGGCTGTCTGCAATAAAAGCTCCTATGTGATTAGTATGTGCTTCCCAGCAGAGCCAAAACACTCATTAAAAAAAGATACTTTATTAGGAAAAATAAAAGACCATGGTATAACATCAATTTTTAAAGCAGAACTCCCAATTGAATATATACCGGTAATTTTCAAAAACCAAACTAAGCACCAGTACTACATGGTAAAAAAATGAACTAATTCAAGTCTCGGTCATATCCTTTGCTATTGCCATGCTAGACTGAATAGAGTAGCAGCAGTGGACATAAACAGGGCATCTGGCATTTCATTTATTGCAAAATTTTGTTTGATACAGCTTTTACTGACTAACAAAATCTCCTAAACCTTGCAAGTAAGGTTAAAGAAAAACCATAATTAACTACTTTAACATTAACAATATCTACATTTTTGTGGAATACATAATTGTAGGGCTTTTTAACATTTATAATTATTAACAGTCAGTACAATCTCAATTTTAAGGTCTACATACCCACCTGAAAATTAACATTGCTATATCCAAATAAGTATATACATTTAAAAGGAAATTATAATAGCCAGTATGCCATCTTTCATTTCAAGCAGAGGACATACACGTCCCACACACAACATCCTGAATTATGAAAAATCCCAACTTCTAAGTGAATCAAAGATATGTACTGGAAAACCTCCACAGATTATATGAGAGGTGGCGGTGGTACTCCTTCTTCAACCAGTACCTACAGGGTATAGCTGGCCATTGGTTGTTTATTCAGCAGCATTGGTATGATCTGTATGATCTAAGGCATGGCTGTAGCATGTCACTTCTCTAAGACTGTTCCTTTACACTGCCAGTGACACTGCCACCAACACCCAGGTTTTACAACGTTTTGCTGAACAACAGTCAGAAAATTTAGTCTGAATTAGGTGTTCTCACTGGGACAGATTTACATGTGCTGTAACTCTGCAAAAGTTGATAGAGTAAAACTATGAAGAAACTTGGTCTGTTGAGTTTATTGATTAAATCTAATGCATACAGATCACAAGCCATATTCTGTGTTTGGACACATAGATTCAATTTACAATGTGCCTGGTGAAAGCCAGAAATGGGCATCTGTTACTAGAATATGGCTCAAAAAATTGTGACTCTCTAGCTTAATGCAAAACATAATTGTCCATGACATGCAAAGAGCAGCATTTAGGACAAATGTCCTAAGCTCTAAGTTTGGGAAGAGCTGCTGACCCCTTATATGCATTGAGCAACTCTTGGCCTCCTGTACTTCCATAGAATCCTGCTAAAATCTGTGAGAGTGGAATCTGCAGGAAAAAAAAAGCACATCCCTGATACTGAATTAAGATTTTCTTTGCAAATAACTTTATTCGTGTAAATATACTACACTATGTCTGAAACAGAGATGAAGAAGTACCTGAATAGATGCTATAATTATATGATGCTACCAGGAAGATACATTATGAAAAGGTTTGGGGCTTTTGTTCATGTTTGTTTGCTTCTCTTACGATACGATGAAACAGGGATTTGCAATTAAGGAGGTTTTAGTATCTCATCTTTTGTTACAACCTACTTAGATTATCCAGATAATTAATTCTAGACACCATTCCTGACAAAGCAAGCTTGTCTGCAAGGAAACTGAACATCTTCCACAGCTCAGAGAAAAAAGTCTTTTATTCCCTTCTATATTCCCTTATATTCCCTTCAATAATTGATAATTAATTAAATTGATGTTTTCATCCCAAGTAAAGTCTGTTTGGCCTGTCACCATACTTGGTGAGTGATGCCTCCCTGTCCTTGTCTTGATCGACGAGTTTTTTGTTGTATTTTCTTCTCCCCATCTCGCCGAGGGAGGAGTGAGCGAGTGGCCGCGTGGTCTTTTGTTGCCAGCTGAGGCTAAACCATGGCAGGGCACCCTTGTGGGGTTTTTCAGGCTATGACAAGGTAGGCAAACTGTCTAGCTTTGGATATGTCAGTTCGTATTTTTGTCACAGTAATTGCACTAACAAATGACGGCACTTCAGAACTTGCAGCAGTTGATCAAACCAGAGAAATGCAGGTGGTGAGAGCCCGGAGCCTGGTGCAGGCCAGAACAAACAAGGTTTATCCACCTTGGGTCTCACAGCACTCCACTCTCAGGTCACGGAGATCTGGAGACCAGTGAAACGTGCTGGGCTTTTCTTGGGAACACAGTGAAACCAAGTGAGTGAGCCTTGTTAAAAGAAGTATGTTAAAGTAACTAATCCCCATTGCTTTGAGTCAGTAGAGTGTAATGCTATGTTCCTGTGTCTGCTTCTGTGATTGTTGCAGAAACTCATTAAGAACCAAAACTTGATTACGACCCAAGGAAACAGCACTATATGTATGGACATACATTAGCATCCAAAGTGTTAAATCAGCTTTTCTCAAAATATTAGAAATACTAAATCTTTAAGTCTCACAGAAAGGTCAAACACCTGGCAATCATTGTTACAATCAACCATTTCAGTTAGTTTATATTTACAATAACAGAAAGAGCCACAGCAGGTATTTACACATGGTCTTTTTGCAGGCATGCCCTGACATTTCTTACCAGATTGCTTCCTCTCTAGTTTCAGCAAATGTGAATCTCTTCTGGTCTGAGAGCTAAAGTACCCAACTGCTCCCTCCCTCCAAGCAATATCTCCTTGAAGTTATAAAATAAAAGGAAGACACTTGGTAATGAAAGGCCCGTTGAGTCACCTGCCTATCTCCTGTTTGTGCCAACGGGAGTTCCTGATGTGAGGGCAAGGGGCAGTGTATAGCCTAGGCTGTAATATCAAATGGTACATTAGCTGAGCACTAGCAATGGAAATAACACTTTATGACCTGGCTCTTAGGAGTCTGAGCGTCATTCTCTGTCTAAACACTGAGGTTGTTTTATAGAACTAGAGTCATGCCTAGTGAAATACAGGTGTCCTATCTAACCTGGGTATTTACTCTTACAAATACTGCAACATTTACCATGACTGCCTGTAACTGTTACTAAACCAGATATATTGAAAGGTGCTATGTTTCACTTCATTAAAAAACTGCATTGGAGTATTTTTCCCTTGATAGTCCTGCATAATCTGAATCTCTGTTTTCGTGATTAATAATCTTCTGTTCTATCGTATTCCCTAACAGAGAAAAGAAGAATTTAATACAAATAAAGAAAAAGGAATAGTGCATTATTTTTTTTAGAAACAAAACTGCAGAATTCTTGCTGATTCCTGTCTTCAGGAACCTGATAATGAGGATCTGAGTAAGCACTTTTTTATTCATTTTAATGAAGTGATGAATGTGGAAATGAGCACAGAAGTCCTTAGCAGATGTTTTGGAAATAAGTAAGAAAGAAAATATCAACCCCAAACCAAAACAAAAATAACTCCAGAGAGGAAAAGAAATTAATTTCAAGAATAACATAATGCCATGCAGGACTGCTCTTACAGCAAACGATCAAGTTAATTTAATTCCACAAACCCCATTGCTCCAACAAAATGTTGTTTAAATCAATTCATTCTTTCATTATGCCGCTTAAGAGCACCATGAAGTGATGAGAAATTACTGAGATGACTTTCATGTATAAGAATCCCTTCAGTTTCACTTCATTTTCTGTTCTGATATGGGATTAACGTGCTGCATTTGCATGCTAAAACAGTATATTTAATTGTAAAAGTGGTGTTGTTAAATTACCTTGCAATGAGTTTATTTTAAACGGTTCATTAAAGTTTTTAAAATAGCTGGCTGCACGATTGCATCTCTGCTCTGCTTTGATGTATTACATCCTCAGCCAATAGCTGCAATGTAGGAAACCTTTACTTGCTATGCCGTTTGCCCTTTCAACAACAGATTTTGAGCTAAAAGCTGTTGCAGACTCACAGGATCGGATTCAGATAATTACAGCACTTGAGCAGAAGTCCACCCTTCTCCAGAACTGCACAAAAATGGCATGCAACTACTGTGCATATATAGGTGTATGCTGTCATCTGGAGTGAAAATTACCTAGAATGTTCTTTTATATGATTCGCTACCCCCCAGCAGTGATTGACTCACATGCTGTAGCACACAGTCAAGTCACCACATAATAGAGTACGTGATCTGATTAATGTCACTCATACACAGTTCTTCCCTTCCTTCCTTTCCCTGGGAGGATAAAGTACACGTAGATCTTTTCTCTGGAAAAACGAGGTTCTGCAAGTCTTTTAATTGGCAAAGGACAGGTCAAAGAATGTATTTTGTTCTTGGAATACCACGTATTATGGGATTATAGGAGGCCACAAGAATTAGGTCCTGAAAATATCTGAGCTGTTTTGCAAAAAAGAATAGTTCCGTTGCATCAATTCACTATCAGTAACATACATAAATTTACATTACAAATTCTCCTCTTTATAGATACATAAATATAGATGTATAAAGTTGCCTTTACAGAATCACAGAATTGTTTAGGCTGGAAATGACCTCTTGAACCATCTAGTCCAACTCTCATGCTCAAGCAGGGTCAGATACAACAGATTACTCAGGGCAGTATCTACCTGGGTTTTGAATGTCTCCAAGGATTGAGATGCCAGAGACTCTTAGGACTACTCAAGTCAGTGTTTGACCACCCTCACAGTAAAAAAGCGTTTTCTTGCGTTCAGATGGAATTTTCTGTTTTTTAATTCGTCCCATTGGCTCTTGTACTATCACTGGGCACCACTGAGAAAAGTTTTGTCTTCGTTCCCTCCCACTAGGTATTTAGAGACATTGATAAAATCCCTCTTAACCTTTTTCTCTGCAGGCTGAAGTGTCTCAGCCCACTTATCCTTTCTTTATATGAAAGATGTTCCAGTCTTTTACTGATACCTGTGGTCCTGTGTTGAAATCTTTCCAGTAAGTCTGTTTCTGTTTTGCACTGAGGGGCCAAGAACCGGACTTGGTGCTCCAGGTGTGACAGGAACACTAAGAAGCAGAGCAGAGCACCACCAGGAACCACAAAAGTGAGCTGTGGCAGCAAGACCAGCCAAGAACCAGCTTCCCCAAAAAATTTATTTCGTGCTCTCTCTGGTAACAACACACTTATCTATGTCTACATAGTGGGAAAAGGTTTTCCTCTACATTTAAGAGGGCAGAATTCAGGTTTTGCTTTCAGTTTCACCTGTTTACTACCTATTTTAGAAACCATAACCTGAAGGCTGTTGCAAAAATGCAATTTTTAAACCTGCTCTCTATCCATATCTTTGTTGACAATGCTCCTATCAATACACTTGGAAACAATGGAAGCATCATTCTTGATCTCAATGGGAATTAAGCACTGAAATATCTTTGAAGAGTCCAGTATTAGTCTTTAGCTTATAGAATAACAGTCCTATTTTGAATCCTTGTTGTGGCATTTTTGTGAGTCTTTTGCAAATATGCACGAATAGTTTTCTATATTTAGGTCAGCTATAGGCTGGTGCACTGAAATGTTGCTTTCCTTTCATGGTGATATGGAGGAATATCATCCCTTAGGGAAGAATACTGTATCGTTAAACTAATCTATTCTACTACATCTCTATTATCAGTTCTTCGAACATGCATTTCAAAACTAAAAATGGTACAGAAAAGTAATACTCATTTCGAAAAAACAGTAGTATCAGTGCTAATATCTACTCATAGTGGTACTGATTAACTGTACATTTCTACCCTGCCATTATCTGGCATATGTTGATTAACACAAGGGAAGAGAGAAGAGAAGGGAAACTCTCCCTGGTATATTGAAAGCAAAGAGACCACTGGTGATGGATGTGCGTTATCTTGCAAGTCTTGGAGTGACCCTTGAAGTGTTCAGGATGTATTTGAGAGTCAGGTGGGCACAGTTACTGTCTCAGGTCCTGTGCATGTGAATGGCACACGTTCAAGGTGCACTCTTCTGATGCTGTTGTTTCACTTGCTCTCTGCTATTTACATTGCCTACATGTATGTTTAACAGAGCAAAAAGTACTTTTTAGTTTTGTGAATCCCAGATTTGCTTATTCCAGCTTTAAATCATCCATAAGCACTACACAGTAAGATATTTGAATGAGAAAGCTGCATTGCAGAGTTATGTACAGATGTATATCAGCAAAAACACATTTTCTGTTTTCGTATAATGAAAGTATCCCAGCCCTTCCTAGGTAGAAGTGGATGTGCTGTAGGCTGGGTTGCCTGAAGCTATATTATCAAGTATTGTTTTGCTATTATTTATTGGTTTACAGTATGTTACATGATTTTGACTCCAGCTTCAGTGGAAGGGGTACAGTTTATTCCCTAGACCCAGAATACATTTTTGCAGTTAAAAGAGAAAATCTAATATATTGGTTTGGGGGGGATGTGTTTTCTCAGTCTCTTGTCACAATCTACCTAGTGTATAGCTGTGGTCTATGTCTAGACAATAAAAGTTCTTAACGGTGTATCTGCAGAACAGTGTCTAGGTAATACCTTTCATTTTAGTGAGACACCCTTTTGTTGTTAGTACACAATGCAGAATGAATTTTGGTGATTTCTTTTTTTTCCTGTTGTTAAGGCAGGAAGAGTTTTAGTCCAAGCCTTTTAAAATAGGCTCTGTTTATTCTCAACACAAGTATTCAATGACTCCCTGAAGTGTCCAGTAAAATAATTCAACATATAGAAAAATATTTTCCATATTTTCCTCAACCTCCCCTCTCTTTTTTGACAACAGATGTGCTTTGTTAATCTCAAAACTGTATCTCAGTAAGTGTTCTAATTGCCTTTCCTCTTTTAAAGAAAAGCAGGTGCAAGTCTCATCTTTGTTATTAGTTTACGGATGTTTAGCTGCAGACTGTTCTAGCAGTAAGAAGCAGCAGAGAATTCCAAAGCCATTTATGTTACACCAAGGTCTAAGGTTGTCAATTTTCTTTTAATAATATAGTTGTCTCCAATCTTGAGACTTTCCAAGTCCTTCTGTGGTTACCAGAAACAGACTGATATTCTATAGGGTTTTTTTGTTTGTTTTCAAATACTGGCTTAGTTGCTTCATTCTGGGCTAATTGGCAAAGGAAATCTTAGAAGGTGGCTTATGCAAATCCCAGATCTGATTTCTAGCTGTGCCAGCTGACTCAGGCACCTCAAGGAGCATTGTCTGATATGTACATTGCACACCCATTTTGAGAAATAGTAACAGTGGACTGGTAAAGATAACCAGAGAATATATTTCCCTATTTTTTTCCATGATGTTTTCCTGCCCTTCTGGAGGTTATAAGTCAAAATACTTATCCTCCAGCTAAAAATAACATCAGACTATTAATCTCTGAGGCTTAAATTATTTTATGGGTTTACCATTATACTGCAAAGCCACAGTTTTCATTCTCTACTCTTGGTTGCTACAGCATCCATTGCTCTACCTTCTGTCTGGAGGAAAGCCACCAAGACAGTGAATTAATGTTAGTCTTCCTCCTGGCGGGACACAAACTCAGCCTGCGTCATACTTTACTTCCTAGTCCTATTAGACAATCATTTTTAACGTTTTTATTTCCTGGTCTAAATAAGCAGTTCTTTCTTCATGAAACAGGGATGGATTTTAATTTGTGAAACCCTGCGGGCAGGTCCAGTCTGGGTGGGAGGCTGTCATAGCATTATGCTGATAAACTAGCTTCAGATACATGCTATTCCTAGACTACAACATACTAAAATTGCCAGTGAACTATAAAGCAAGTTTCCTGGGAAGGACTGAAGCTATTTTTCCCAGTAATGAAGCACCAATTATGTTGTGCTAATGGCATTCATTAGCAGGCTTCAGGCCACTGAAGTTAGTGCACTGAATTTCCAGCATCCTTCTCTACCTAACCCTACCTACAGCCCATGGCAGAACTAGTTAACTTTGGAAGTCTTTCTCTTCTCTCTCTCCCCACAAGCTGGTGGAAAGGCAGGAGTGAAACAGCTATCTTGATCTTACATTAGATCTTGAGATCAGGAACAGGACCAGTGACAGTCACAGCTTTCTACCACTGCTAGCTCGCCCTCACTTTCCCTGGGCAGGTCACAGTATCAGAAACAGAACTTCAGGAATAAAAAAGAGAAATAGAAATAATAACAACAAAACCCCCACTGAAAGTAAATTTATAAAAAATTCTCTAAATAGAGAAAACCAGAATTGGTAGGAGAGCAAAGGTGGAGGACTAAATTGGCTCCAGGAGATAAAACAAGAGTAAGATGAAGAGGAATGAGATTTGGCATATACTGGAGGGGAAATTAGATTAGTTTGAGAAAAGACAAAAGATATATTTACGAGGAGTTAAAGAATAAGAAATAGATCTTACAAGTAGCTCTTTCTCAATTAGGCCGAGAGCTCAGCAATGCATATCCCCTTCTCTTGCTGCCTGCCCAGAAGAAAAGCAAATGCTGAGTTAACAAGAATCTCCTCCTCCCAGAACACAAATCAGACTCTCAACTGAAAAAAACCCTTCCAGACTTGCTGGCAACATCTTCAGCCAGAATTAGCTACTTTCTCCTCTCATTTTAACAGGTAACACTTCAGGTTTCTCCTGGAGGCCCTCAGCTCTAGAAGTCTTAAAAAATCAAATCACCCTGTCCCCAGAAGCCTGAATCCTCACTGTTCTACCCTTTAAGCCTCTCCAAGAGCAGTCCTAGCTGCTTTTTGTTTCTTATAGATTACTGACTCCCAAGGCTTACTCCCCCCAGTGCTGCCCTTCTCCCTCCACAGCCTCTCCCCAGCTTCACACAACCAACCAACCCACTTCAGCATCTGACAGACTAAATTTCATCCCTGTGAGCTGTTCCCCCCATCCTTCCCACCTGAGGAGTTGAGCTAACTGCAGTGCAGCTGCACAGCAGCACACCTTCACCAATCAGATCTGTTTTGCAGCAGATAAAGAATATGTCACAATAATAGGGCCAAAGCTCTCCACAAAGACCTTTTTATTCCTCCTCCCATAAATATCCTTCCTTTTTCAGCTTTCATTTCCCTGCTTCCCAGACCTCATGTTTCAGGGCAGCTTGCTATTTACCAGTCTGATATTGTCTGGGACTCTGGCATTTGCCAGTTGAGCTGTGGACTCAGAGAGTGACTTATTCCAACAAAAAATCCAGCCTCTCTCTTTAGTTGAGCTTCTCAATTCAGCTGTTCTTATTTCCGTGCCCTCCTGCCCACACCCCCACACCCCCTCCCCCAACTTTGCTGGCAGTCTCCAAGTCATAAAAGTGCCCTTCAAAGGAGCAATAACTATTATATAATTTCATTTTTTGTTATCAATGTCAATGCCTGACAGACGGCTGTCAGTAAGAGCATCAGTGACTGTTAGCAATGTAGCAGAGAGCTGCTTCTATTAATTCACTGATTGAAAACAATGCTTCAGATAATAACAGAAATATCACTGTAACAACACAATGTCAAGAGTAAATAGGCCACGGCACCACCTGTATGTATTCGTGGTTCTCTGAAGAATCACCTCTCAGCAAATGGTTTACTTGGACAGTTTTACAAGGTACCAGAAACATTATCTCTCAAAGTTTATGATCAGATATGTGACAGCATCTATGAATAGCTTAGTCAGGTTCAGTTTGGCTCAGTAAAGTTTATACATGCATGTGTTGTTCATAAGATGTGAAGCAAAACCCAGTCTTGCAATTCCACAGACTTCGGACTGTGAGAGTGTTCCCATTTCCGAGATGTCTTTGGAAACAAACTTCAGCACTCTACTTAGGGAGGATAGAAGGAAAAATTGGCCTGGCAAGATTTAGAGTGAAAATTAAGATACTGCTGAAACAACATCAAATTTGATGTGATTCACAGCCTGGTTCTCAGGTGGCTCCATTGATTATTGTTGAGTAGGGGCTTTGGGCAGAGAAACTCCTAGACAATGATTTTATTTTATTTTTCTACACTGAAGCTGTTCATTATTTCAAAGCTTTTGAAGGAATCTAAAATTTTATTTCATGTTTTTTAAAATATGTGGACATGGAATACAATGGAATAATTTTCTCCGATCAAATTAATTGCAACTGCATTACGATCAAGCAATTCTGTCAGTGTTGCATGTGCATAGCTACTTACTGCAAAATGTCTCTGGACCTGTGTCAGATCATCCAAGATTTGTGTAAGAAAGATGGATCATCTGGAACCTAAGGTCCATTATACCTGCAGATGTCAGTGTGTATGTCCAGACAATTGCATAGACTTATATGAGGATATTCTCCCTGACCTGAAAAATTTCTGGCCTTTTCTACCTCCTCTCTGCCTGGTATCCCCCCCACCACAAGACATGCACATGTTGAATCATGCTTGTACAAAAAGGGACAAATCACTTCTTTTCACAGAACAAAAGGAGGGAAGGGGAGAATGACATGCAGTGAATGCATGACATAGCTTACGTGTGAGGAAGACACTGAGAATCACCACAGCTAAATGTGTTCTCAGGACAGTTTCTATTTTTTGCTGGGAAGCAGCAGCCCTGCAGCCAAGATTATGGATGTGAACAGAAAGCACATGGATCTCCTGCCCACCCACTGAGAGTGGCACGATTCTCTCTGGGGCATGTGCAGGGATACAAATCAAACTATGAGAGACCCTCCCAGGATGAACAATTTCTATCATCTAGGATTTAACTGATAGGCTGTAAAGGCTTTTAAATCCTTTAAATCTGTATACATGAAGGTGGGTATCAGGAAAGTTGAACTGGAAAAAACACTATCAACAGCACAGATAACTCAAAGCTGATGAATTTAGCAGGAACCTCTCATGAGTCTATGAATTAAAGACAGGTGAAAGGGAGATAAACCACAACAGAAAGTTAAGGCAAGTGGAGCAGGTGGGGATAAGGAGCTTGCATTTTTCACTTAGCACTTGAAATGCTGGGTTTTCACATAGATGCATTTCAATTGGTATGGACCACCACTCTACCAAAGGGAGAGATGTGAAGTGTTATCTGATGCAAATGTAATGGTACAGCTTCATGGAAGGCAGTAAACATGCAAAATGTCAACTCTTGGGCTTGCTCTTTCTTCTGTTTATCTAAAAGTTTTATGTATCAGATTCACAACCCAATTTGTCCTTTAGTAATAGAAGAGAGGAATTTTTTTCCCCTAGGTTACCATTTTGGTTCTGATTCCTCTTCTGTGACTATATAGTCAGAGATAACTGTGAATATAATGATTTTATATTACATCGAAGTGTTTTATTTGTAACTTAGAGGTAGAAGGCTTTTTAAGCTGTACTATGGGTAGCACCAGGATAAACTTCATTCCCTGCTTTGATCCGAACATGTCTGTACCCTTGACTGTATCTGTGAATTGGATGAAAAGAAAGTGCTATCCCTGAATGACTCCAAAGAATAAGAGAGGCAGATGTGATTACCTGTAGCAGAAACAAAGACCTAAATAAAGAGATAGATGTAGCCCATCCAGTTCTTGGCTTTGCTGCTCTAAGGAAGATTTGATACTGCTACTGAAGTGATGGACACATATCTATTAGGTAGCTACTAGATCACCAGAATCATCTTCCAGCCTGCTGAGCAGGATTAACTTTCTTTTCTGACTTCTTTAGGCCTGATTAGGAAAAGAATTACTGTGACAAAAGGTTCAGACCCCACTATTTTTTTTTCCTCACACAGATCTCTTCAGGGCAAATGATAGTCCTTCAGTGCTGATGGAGGCTGCAGACCACGAGCTACATTTGATAAAGGACGGCTCAAAGAGTTGAGGTGTACTAAAATCAGATGGAAACACTTGATGTGATTTGATGGTGGCTGTTTTCCGAAGGAGGATTCTTTTTACTGGACTTAGTCCCACATGGTTTCATTAGCAGCAGAACATACTCTGAAAGTCACTTACTGTGATAGACAACATCACAGTAAACAACAATGTGCATTTGTGAGAGTTAGGCATCTGTCTCTGTTCATTATGCTACTTATTAAGCACAGCCCTTCTTGTGATTAAGTATTCCAGTATTTCCTCAAATAAAACTATGGTCTGCTCCCTGCCTTCTCTTCTCACACAGGCACTCTAAGTGGTGGTGAGCTGCCACCTTTGAGGTGCTGTGTTGTCTCATGCCATCCACAAGAAGCTATAACAGCCTGAAAAATCAACATGAAGATAAGGTGCAAAAGGGCGAGTGAAAGCTAAACAGCTTCACAGGGCATATCTCCCCATACTGGCTGATATTGGGGGTTCTCCATTCCTTCACTGCACAGCTGGCTCAAGTAAATTGATCACTCACTGCATTCCTTTTTCAAAAGCTGATCTTCATCCCAAACTGCCTGTTATCTGGATCTAGGAAATTACTAACTGCAATGATCTGGCACACGATACTACCTGAAAGTGAAACTCTGCTGTGAATTAGACAGAACTCAAACCCTCAACTTGCACATCCAGGAATTCAGGTGTCTGGTACCCTTGCTCGCTGTGCAGCACTCTGCCTTGCATGCTCTCTCTGCGTGGTGGAGAGGAGACCAAGTAGGGCTGAACAGTGAAAGCCACCTGTCAACCACGGCATGGGCTTCTTGGCATGCTAATTCACCCAGCTTCTCTCTACAGCTGGATCTAGAACTGATATTCCCAGAACTGCTTGTGAGAAATTGAGCTTTGTGTGCAATATTACAGGTACTGTCAGCTGGAGGACCAGTGCCAAGTGCCATGCTATCAGTTCCTCACAAGCAGCAGCATGTTCCCTGCTTCCAAGTGGCACTGAGAGGTGCTGCAGAGAGAGGGCAGGAGTGCAGCACTCAGTTTTGTTACTCTGATCATCACCAACACAACTATGATGTGATTGGCCTGATCCATTTTCTCTGTGTATCAGTTCAACTTCCACAGGAATATGGTAAAGCTGTGATTAGAGAACATTCATGGAAATACAGATTGCTTTTTATCTATTATTCACCCCGGATTGTGAGGTAGCCTACCATTTTTAATTTTACATAACCTATTTTCTGAGAAGATGGCAGAGACCGAGACATATGACACTTATCCCAGAATAAGGATTCAGAAACTGAGATGCTCATATGGAGTTTTACTGTTAATCTGGAGATATTGCATAATGCTCTATGGCTTAGTCAAAACCCTGTCATTTCTGCCAGTTGTGGGAATCTCTGTGAAGTAAAAGCTTGCCTATCAGAAAACCTAGGAGATGAGCGAAGAAGAGAAATATAAACCATTTCCCAGTTATCAATGGTTATTAGGTGAAAGCAGTTTACAGCCACTGCTGACTTGAATTAGAGTGGCTTTCTAAAAGACCTAGCATTAAAAGCTGATGTTATTTCATTACAGGAGTTTTAAGTCATGCACCCATAAGAGGAGCAATGGATTTGTTTCCTGTGATATAAAAAGGTCTTAGATTATTAGCATAGCCGGGAGAAAAATATGATTTACTGATTTTTTTAATATATGTAGACATCTTTCTTGAGTGATGCATTTAAATTTTATTTAAATTTCATATGGAAATATGGTGCAGTGTCCATTGCAGTTTTCTGCTTTTGAAATGCATCTGTCCTCCTTAACATTCAAAAATATAAGGAGAGAAATACAGTCCAGATTTGCATAACAGCACAAGTTCTTTGTAAAGTAAATTGCCATGTGTCCTCTCTATACACAATATGCTAAAATCCAAGGAATTTTTATGTTAAATTTGAATAATGGACCAAAATATGATAATTCCTCTTTGCTGACATAAATGCATTAACCACTACAACACATAATCGTTCTTCAGTACAGAAATGTGTTCTTTAAAGTAGGGGTAATTGCAAAACAGCTAACCAGAAATGAAAATAACTTCAAAAAAAAATCACATCTGATTGGTGTACTTGACAAGTGGGTAGTAAAATAAGGTTCTGCTCAGAACAATTTGGAACAATTGATTTGGTTTATGACCGACCAAAATATGCAAAAATACAACATTCTTTCACAGTTACCCTGTAATTGTTTATACTACTAAGAAAAAAAAAGAAAAGGGGGGGAAATGCCTATTCAACAAAGTTTCATTGTGAAAATGGGCCTATTAGACAGAGTTTTATTATGAAAATGGCTAATAGAGAATCTGAATAAGATACTTGAAATATCACAACCTCTACAATGCCCATGGACTCTGTGCGTTGCCTATCAAATACCTGTAATACCAGTGACTCACATGGACCCGACTGTGTACAGAATTTCACTGAAGCCTCTGATTTTATACCCGTTAGCCATCGTGGGTACAGATGACATCACTGAAATGTTTGATTTCCTTGCCTATGCCCCTTGAAGGATGCCGAGACCAGATGATATGCTTGATTTGACAGTTCTTGGGCTCTGTGCCTGGAGGCAGATTATAATCTGCAAAAGGTTCTTAACTCCACAGTTTTCTTCTCATCAAAAGACAGTGGAGTTAGTTCCCTGGCAAAACCAGGGAGGGCTGACCTTTGTGTGGTCACTTCATAAGTCACTTCATACCCTTCCAGGGGGCACAGTATGGGACAGGGAATGGTCCAGGAAATGGCTACACACTTGTCTCCACATGTGAAAAGATGCAGAAGTCTGTATGCACAGAACTGGCCTAAGGAGGGACAGAATTAACCTCTTCACAGCTAGGCTTGGTGACAACAAGCAGCAGGGTATGAAGGCTTTGCTGAACTATCAGAACACTTTGTTTCTTGCAGCAAATAGGCAGAAAAAAAATCATAAACAACAATGTGAATATCTTCATTCAGTCAACTAATTTAAAAATGTGATTTTGGGGCCAGGAGCAACTCATTAGCTACAGCCTAAAGCTTTCCCAGTAAATCTTAGAAACAATTGAACGATTTCATATTATAAAAAGCCTGTTATAATAAATGGACATTTTAAGTGCCAGGAAAATTTAAAGAACAGAACCTTGCAGCAAAATCTTGTAAGGAGATGCACGCACATTCAATTACATGCTGTCTTGACCACTTCTGCATGTATTCAGTTGCTTAGCACTATTGTGTACACTCACATTCTCAGCAGGAGAGTTCATCATTCTCAGCAGAAACATTTCGCTGATTAGGGAAAATAAGGGTTAGAAAAGCACAGAGAAATGTTTTCAGAATACGTTAAAGGTGATAAAATGCTGGGGAATGACACAATCCCCTTAATGCTTAAGAGTGAGATTTGGTCTGCAAGACAAAACATAGCTTTTTGACGTTTTCTCCTTTTTTCAATGATAACTTGCACAAAAAGAATGAGATGAACTATTTTTCTGCAGAAGCTGGAAAGTTCATTCTAATAACAGGGTTTATAATTTATTTTGTATAAACATTGGAATAGAAGTAGATTTGGAAATATTGTACTATAAGAGGAGAGTACCTTGTTTTGTT
Organism: Eurypyga helias; assembly: GCF_000690775.1. NCBI lineage: Eukaryota > Metazoa > Chordata > Aves > Eurypygiformes > Eurypygidae > Eurypyga > Eurypyga helias. Next base: position 60,788 of record NW_010228775.1, read on the forward strand.
TCATTTAATTGAGTATCAGTAAGTAGCTATTCTTGATGCATCATCTTTCACCAGGTGCTTGCCAGGTGTTTGTTCATTAAATAACAGCTTTATTTATTTATCTTCCTTGACAGGTTAAAATATTAGTTCCTGGGAAGAAACCTTAAATTAGGGATTATAAGACACATGTGGCATAAGGCAATTAGTACCGCACCTTTAGAAAACTCTGGCAATCTGCATAGAGAGTTGAAGAATGCTGGAAAGAGAGAGAGGAAAGGAAGACCTGTGTACACACTCACACATGCTGCTTACTCTTTATTCAAGCGTAACTGCTAGCAACATTGATGGAATTCTCCTCTAAGTAAAGACTGGAAAGTGTCAATGGCAAAATGGTAAGGTTTTCAAGCAGGTCACAACATTGCCTCTTTCCAAGTTTCAACACATGTTGACTCTGAAACATCTCTCCCTTACCAGGTGCAGGCTTTGTAAGGTTCTTTGCAAGAAAGGAAATGCCTCAGATAAGATGTTTTGGCTTTGAGCTTAGTCCTGTTTTCAAGCAGATCTTCACAAGGATTTCTATTATTTCACCAGATTGCATCTCTCATCTCCTAAATCCAAAATACAGATATTTAAAATGCTGGGCAGTGTGTCTCTGGGGCATGCAGGGGAAGTGACATGGGAGCTGTCCCAGCACCTGGTCTCAGCAGTGCTGGGTCCAGAAGAAACCAGCTGAGGAAGAGCAAGAGGGAGCAGCAGCTCCGTGCCTGGATTTTCCTTGGCAGTGCTGTCCGCTACTACAGGGCAGGCAAACCTTAAGGCATTGTACCTTTCTGCTAGATGCTTTAGATGCCTCCATGCTCAGGTTGGGCAACCTGCTGTCAGCTTGCCAACCTTCCCCGGGAGCTGAATAAGCATCTTGTTTGCCTCAGTGGATTTCCTGGAGGAAGCAAGATGGCTGACAGTCAGGCAGTCCTTCCAGTAATTTTTCTTGCTGAAAACCATAAGAATTTCAAACTCTATCACCCACGCATTTTAAAGCTTTTCCTTCGTAAGTAGAATTAACAAACTGAAGGGAGTATTTTTCAGTACGTACCGTAAGCTTGGCTATACACTTGCTCTCTGCGAGGGGAGGGCAAAATACCTGGTTGTTCAGACCCTGGACTCAGTTGATGTATGTTAAATAAAACCACAGTCATGGAGCAGAGGCTTTTCTGCATTATGTTCTTAAGGCTCTGTTCCAGGAATGCACGCACTTAATTTTACATGTGTACATGTCATTTCCATTGACAGCCACATCAAAATTGTATCTCTAAATGTGCTGATGTGCTTTTCTGGCTTGCAGTGTAAATCCCTGATAGAGCAGCTGTGGCAGACTATTTTATCAGATGAAGGAAAAGAAAGATTCTTGCAGAATGTAGTTATGTATAGAACCTACTGACATTCTGAGTAAAAAATGTTACCTCAAATAATTCACTTGATAAAATCATTTATGTTGAAAAAGACCCTCAAGATCATCAAGTCCAACTGTAAACTTACCACTGCGAAGTCCACCATTAAACCGTATTCCTAAATGACACAACTTTTAAATGCCTCCAGGGATGGTGACTTAACCACTTCTCTGGGCAGCATATTCCAACGCTCGATAACACTTTCAGTGAAGGAAGTTTTCCTAGTATACAATCTAAACCTCCCTGGTGCAATTTGAGGCCATTTCCTCTTGTGTTATCACCTGTTACTTGGAAGAAGAGACCAACACTCACCTCACTACAACCTCCTTTCAGGTAGCTCTAGAGAGCAATAAGGTATCCTTGAGCCTCCTTCTCCAGGCTAAACACCCCCAGTTCCCTCTGCTGCTCCTCATAAGACTCATTCTCTAGACCCTTCCCAAGCTCTGTTGCCCTTCTCTGGACACGCACCAGCACCTCAGTGTCTTTCTTCTAGCGAGGGGCCCAAAACTGAACACAGGATTTGAGACGCTAGGCACTGTACAGTCTCATTTTAATATCTATCCACACTAAGAAGATTAATGATTTTACTGGCACTCTCTACTCTCTGAAAGGTGGAAGAAGATAACTATTCCACAACCCATGCTAATCTTTTACCCTAATTAAACCATTAGAACAGTAAATGTTCATTATAAGCTTTTCTTAAACAGAATTCTTGAAAGAGAACTTCCTCTGGGATTTACAATATTTTAAGTGCCTTATTTTTGTGGTTGTATGAGGGCTGTTTCCTATTGCACAATTTCTACTTGTTTGCTATGAGGGAGAAATGTGTCAAGCCCTGTACATAACATCTCTTTATCTTGTACCAAAATGAATCATCCTGATCTTACTGAAGAAAATAGCAAACCTTTCACTGACTTAAACTGGAGCTGGACCCGTTCAAGAATTACATGAAAATCCTGAAGCTTGTTTTTAATTTTGCAGTTCTTGGTTGCATTAAATAGTGCCAAGAAACCACTGGGTTTTGGATTGGTGGGCAGAAATGTAGGCTTCAGCAAATGATTGATGTTTGGATTTGTTCAACTAAAATGCTTGCAGTTTTGGTGCATGATGTCAATCTGATTAAAGTCTGCATACAGTTATTCAGGAATCAGTGGATAATATATTTTCTGTGAAAACTGAGGGTATAAGAAGCAGCAGGAGCACAGCACAAAGATTACAAAAAGAACTGGACTATTTAACAGCTAATTAGAGTCATCAACGGAGCACTTTTAGTTTGCATAACTGGAGGCATTATGCCTTTGAACAGGGATGTGCATGGAATGTTTCATTAGTTTCTGGGAATTTCAATACTGGAACGTACCTGAGAAATACTTCAAGAGGGAGACCAAGAATTACCAAAGGTTAGGGATCAATTTAACACACATGTATCAAAAATTCGCATGAACAGGTTGGCTAAATATTGGCTAAAATAGAGATGTGTTAATAGAGAAGATCTATTAACTGATCCTGAACATAATGGTAAAACAAAATTTTCCATTTATATGCTCTTCCTCTTTTCAATTTCACTTACATTCTCTTACCTTTTAAGTAGGTTTTTTACCCTTAGTAAAATCAGCAGTCTTCTTTAGTTGCAGAGCCACAAATGGGCATTGCTGCCGCTTGTCTGAGCTGGAAAAATCAGAGTTATGATTTGTTTAATTCTTTGAAATAGATCAATGTTTTAAAGGTAAAACATCTAGATTTGATTTAAAGATTTTCTACAGATGTAGAATTTACAAATCATTGAATGGTCTTCCAATGGTTAAGTATTACCACTCTAAAAATAAACAAAACACAAAAGTAATTAAACTAAATATTTCCAAAATCAACCAATCGACTTCATTAAACCTAGGACCATAAAGCTCTTCAGTTTTCATTTATATTTCCCACATGGATGCATACTGATTTTAAGTCAATACTGAAGTCCTGTCTTTAATAAGATAAGCAGAGACAGCATCCTAAGACTTCATTATATGGAATATTTTTCAGTATTTTAATTGTTCCTGCTACTTTAAGTGCCACCCTTTCTGGACTGTGGATGCAGTTCTTTTTGTTAGCCAATCTACCACTGACAACACAGAAGTAATAAACCAACCTCCTAAACTGGTTGTAAATCCAGGAGTAGCCCTTTTAGTCACACTATCAGCAGGAAAAGCCTTAAACTGGTTACCTCCCAGGGGCCTGTCTTGCTCCTTCTATTGTTATTGCTTCCCAGGTCACACTACACTACCCAGGAACAGCTTTATTTTTTTTTATTTTTTTAAACCCTGAAAGCATATATTTAGGTTTGATCCTGTTGAGGAATATATTTGCCAGTCTCCAGCTTACCAAGCCATCCACATCTTTCTGTGGTTTGGAGGCATCACCTGTAGTATCATTCCCCCAATTCTTGTCCCGTTTTTACACTTTGTTAGTCATTGTCTACTTCTTTGAGGTAATTTCCCACAGTGTTAAGCTGTACATGGTCAAAAAACTACCCTGAACACCCTTCTAGAAACTCACCCTTATTTACATCTACGGCTGGGGACCATGACTAAGGAAAGTTTCAGTACACACAGAGTTAGTTGTGCTGATTTTTGTACCATCTGAGTTTCTTGTTGTGTTGCACAGCCACACCCCTTTTGGGAATCTACCTCTGTAACAGTGCCTACTCTTAAATGCATGTATAGCATGACCTCATTCTTCTCTGAAGTCTTTTCTGGGAAGAAAACAAAATGGAAAGAACACCACAGCAATAAAAAGCCACTATTCACTTGCACAACATGGGCATTTAGATTTAACATTATGTGATGAATGCTAAACAGGGTTCTGGAAAACCCTTTACCCATCCATTGTTCACTGCAGCCTCCTCTTCAGTGAGGCTGGGAATAATGGACCTCAGTTTAGACAAGTTGACTACCCTGCTGCCTACATTTTCAATTATTCATCTGGATCTTAGAAGTAAAGAGGGGTAAAATGGGAAAGGCTTGACTTTGTAATCTCTGGTGCTGCTAGTCTAACACTTTTCACCAGCAGTAATTTAACTTAGGGAAAAAAAAAACCAACAGTAGTGTCACTTTAAATGTAAAAAGTTATAACATGCTGCTCTTTGGTATTAAATTCTAACAGTGTAGCAGATTACACTAATAAAATGACAAAGAAAAATACACTTTACATTTTTTAGGCACAAAGAAATCATTGATCAAACATAATATGCACAGCAGAACAGAGCACAGGGTTCTTTTTAATAATAAAGATTAGCTAAAAACATTTAAAAGGCTTTACGCACAAAAAACCCCTACAGGGTGGGCTCTCTGAATAATGATTAAAAATATTATCACAAAAGAATACGATTCATTATTATGGCTTTTCTCAAGATGACTTCTCACACAGCTCTCCAAATGAATTCAACCTTGTGAGCAAGCATAAATGAGTGAGTTTATGCTATTTGGACTTCCAGATCTGACATCTGAATGACAAAGGCTGAATCAAGACAACATGGATCAATCTAAGCTCTTTGCCCCCTGAACAACTTCTGTGATGTCACTGACTGGGGTGCAAGCCAAACACTTTTACATAACTTTCTGAAAGATTTTTTTGCAAGCTAGTTTCAGAATTTTCTGAAGGGTTAGATGTTGCAGTAGACCTGAGCACAGAGAAATCTGGCCAAATATTGAACTCAAAAGGAGTTAATATTTCTGAATAATTTACTTATATTTATTATATAATCTTTTGTTATTATGCAGTTATTAAATATAACTATTTATGAAATACTGAAATATATCAGGATTTACTCTTAAGGGCTGCCAGTGCTAATTAATACCTGATAAACCTCAGAAGGTTTAGTTCTTCCGTTAGGAACAGCAGACAAACCCTTGAAAATTCTTCTTTGGGACTGCAACATCAGCTATTGAAGGAAGCTTGTTCCACTAAGCTAACCACATCTCGGGTAAAGCAACCACACCACAATATAGTATCAGGACTACAGATAGTGCCTCAATTAGCAGTGTACAGTTGATATTCACTAGATATATAGGCTGTGTCTCCATTAGAAAAGCAAACTACATTTGAAGCACCATCAGGTAAGGGTTTCCATGTGCAGAGTGGAATGCCCAAGTGCCTAGCAATGCCCAAGTCATGATCTAATATTCTCTGCAGTGCAAACAAGCCTCTGTCTGGCCTGATCCTCTCTACCCATGCCATTAAGATAAAAATCTTTCATGAAAGGTGTTTTAACAGTTTTTACAGACATACATTGTTTACCCTGCTGTCCTTTCTTCTAATTTTAATACTAGGGTTTCCAGCTAGATCTAAAAAGTGAAGGTTGGGAGAACATATTAAAAGGTGCACAGAAATATTCTTACGATTTTTCTCCTATTTCAGACCAGTGTTGAGTCACGTGTGTGGCAAATCATTTAGTCACAGAGTTTTCCTCTGTATACCTGACAAGATGTTTCACTGTTTTGTATACACATTGCCTGGTTCCAAGGGTTTTCACATTACTAAAGCACCTCTGTATCAAGTTGTAAAAATGTTGCTGTTAAATGATGATAGAGATAGGAAGACCACACCTTATTTACATCCTTATAGTCTGACCTTTGATCATAGCCCAACTCCAATGCATAAGGAAGGAATCCTCTTTCAGTGAGTCTTGTTTCTTGCTTCTGGAATGAAGTTGTGTGGTATTAAGGCAAAACACTGTCATTTTTTCTCTCAATATAAAATTCTCAGTCTTTGCAGTGTTTCCAGCCTTCTGTTCTGTTATGCTCTTGCATTTTCCAGTGTCCCTATCTTTCCAAACTGCATGCCATTTGGGGGCCTTCAGGGATTGCAGACTGTAGCAGGGACACTGCTCCCATTCAAATATTCTTTAATTCTATTTGACTTCACAATGTGAAGAAGCAAGACTTCTGAATCTGGGCTATAAGCATGAAATAAGCACTATTTTTCTGCATACCTTAGGTCGGAGATGTAGCTGAGTTGTTGCAACTTCACTGTGCATGCAAACTGCCATACAGCAAGTCTGTTGTGGAGAAATCATTAGGTAAATGTTGTGTAGAAACACAAAGGAAGATTTTTCAAATTATTTTTTTCTAGTATCCTGTGTAATTCCAAGCTTTGTGTGACTGATTAATTTAGTAAAAGGGAAAGCATTTCCTCTCACAATGCTGCTGAACTTTCTCCAGCCAAGGAATGATGTCATATGTGCAGCATAATTGCAACGATTCGCAGAAGCCAATTACAAACTAATTTTCAAGACATTCTATCTAACAAGACACAGACCGTGTATATGAAATTAAAACAGAATAAATACATGTGAAATACAATACTCTTTCAGGACAATGCACAGCAAGAAATATCTGGACAGACAGAGTGGTATAAATGCTGAAAATACATTGCATGTGTGATGCTGTGTTGCCCAAAGTCCTCTATTTTTCAATTACTCGGCACAGGATTCCCCATCTCATAACACTCTCTGCAAATTACTGTTCTTGCTAATACAACTCAGAGAGGTGAGAGCAAGAGTGAGGCAGGGGCTGGGCTCTGTGCCCATGTGCAGCCTCAGCCTGTCTCCTGTGGCTGTCAAAGTGCCACTCAGTGACAGTTTTGATAGTAGCCTAGGAAATAAACTTTGGTGACTGCAGTCCACATCACTCCTACTTCAGACAGGCAGCCATGCAGGTGTCAAAATACTACTCTCTCATACTGAACAGGGCTCAGTTTGAAATGGTGAAAGTCAGTGATTCTCTTAATAAATTGTTATTGTTTGAGCTCTGGGAATGCAAGTGATTCACTTTGTTGCTACCAGTATTTACATCCTTGCATCGAACCAAGGCTAGAGTAATATTGATTCAGGTTACAAATCTCATCAGCAAGTAAACAAACGCATTGTTTGTGAGAGGCAATTCAGGAGAGAAAAAAAATCTGTTTCAATACGGCTTAGCTACGCCATCCTGCTGCTTCTTTTTCCAAGTCAGGATTAACATTTCTGATCTGTCAGTGCAGCAGGCTCATTCCTTCTGGTGATTTCCAATCAAGTTGTAGCCATCCATTGTCATTAGCAGTCACCCATGTGGAATCAGAGCTTGAGCTGACAATGGGGTTGTTATGCACGAGGCATAGGGGAATCCAGCTTGATCTTGTGCAACAATATCCACTGTGAAGCACTGAGGGTAGTAAAGCCACTGCATACATGGTTTGGAAGACACACAGAAGGCAGAGGGCACAGTAACAAGGTAACATAAATATAATAAAAATATAAATAATAGTCTGCCAAGATTTATGTGTTTTTTCATGTGTCTCCCCTCAATTTTGACCAAGAACACTACTGAGACCCTCGTGAACCTATTCTGAACTTCTTCCAGTCTTCATGTTGACTGTGAGGAAATGAGCCAAAGTGCCTGCTTGAGAGAGGATACAGGGAGACTGTCTTTGCTTTCCTCCAGCTGATTCAGGACTAATTCCAAGCTGAGACATCCTCTTTATCTTTAGAAGTGTTTTATATTTTCTGCCCCTTTAGCTTTAGTACAGGATGAATATACCTAAAAAATGTATGAACTTTAAGAATACAGATTTTAGTAATCTTTTCTTTTAAGCAAAAGACATTATTTAATGCATCAGTGATTTCTCCCTTTGAATTATTCCGGCAGAATTGTATAATAGACAGGAATGGCTGCTGAAGGAAACAATGAAGAAAATACTGAAGCAACTCTAGTCTGGGCCTGAAGAACTGAGCACTACTCTTGTTCCTCTTGCATAGATTTTAAGAGTTGTTTAAACTACATAAATACACAAGATTCCCAAGCTAGTGAGCCAAGTGATCTACTCATGGAGCTGGAAGCAGTACAGCTGCACCAACATGACACTGCCCAAGCCAACAGGCATTGTTAAAGAGATAACAGAGCAATGCTACTTGGGGGTCCCAAGCTAGTTTTGCCACCACATCAACATACCAACTTTCTTGGAACCCACTTTGCTGTTTCCCATATCATGCTGAACTTTAAGAGCTAGACTTTAAGGTCAGCTCCATGAAGACATTTGACTGACTAAACTCCCACTGATTTTCATGGCCTAGGCATTTGTCTCTTCACCTTGTTGGCAAAGAGGCTGCGGCTTCATCTTCCTCTTTCACCTAAGCTGCACCTCTTCAGAGCAGGATCTGTTTCTTACTATGCTGTACATCCTGGCTGGAAGGCTCCTGACTTCTAGTGGCATTTAAATAACAGTAACAACTTGACTGGGCTTATAAACTACCAACACACAGGAATGACAGGGAAGAATAGACAAACTGCAGGAAAAGAAACCATTCATACTTCTATGCATAATTGGAAAGTTCTCTTGAGGTCAAAAAAATGAAGGAATATTTTATTTAAATTATTCATCCACTCTTTAAAGCGATCTAATGGGAGATTATGTGTGCCATCCATCAGTGCCAATTCACTGCTGGAAGGGTACTCAGCCTATTGTTCTCATGTTCCACCTACTCTGCATCCACCTTTTCTGATGTTGAAGGGGTCATCAAGACTCCTGCTTCATCAGAGACAAAATTCAGCTGCTTTCTACCCTTTTGTGCTTAGGAACAGTTATTATATTTAAATAGGTATCTTCTGAAATGCTTAGAGAACCATCCTCCAGCCTTTATTGCAATTGATTAGAAAATTATTAAATCAATTTTCAGAACTCATAAGCTTTAAGCCCAAACATGACTACTTATGATTTTTATCAATAAACCACAATAATCAGATTTTTAAAGTTCTAATCCAGCTTCTATTGGCTTTTATTTTGATAAATGGAAAATAGTAAAAATACAATTACAACAGGCAAAATTAGAGCTTGATTATAGATGCTCACATAGAGGACAGTGAGGTCACAGCTTCTTTCTGTACAGTTAGAGTGATCGCCACTCAGATTCACACATTTCTTGCTCTAGCAAGAAAGGCCTACAAGGAGTTTGAGTATTCTGGTCTAAATTTCACTGCTGGACAGATCCTCTCAGGACATTTTCAGCATTACATCTGTGTCTCCTCCCTGCTATAAGATACAACTCAGCAGAGTAAGTGGCAGGCAGCAACTCAGTAGGCTTTACACCTTCCAATAAATGTCTTTTTTTAGAAGAAATATCCAACAGATTAATTTAGATAATGTCAAATTATTGGTGTCCCTTGGGAGAAGAATGGGACAGTGAACAAGGGTTGGTAGGTTCAGCTACTTACACAAGAGAAAAGGAAATACTTGCATACCACCAGGTAATCCTAATAGGGCTGCAAGGGTAAAAATTATCATTAAAAAGCCTTCTCTATATACCCCATTGGCATGTGCTCTGCTTCATACAGACTTGGCTTATTTTTGTGCAGCTGGAGAAGTATATTAATATCTACAATAAGAAAATATTAATGTTCGCTGAGCTTTCTGATGTTGTCATGGCTCTTGCCCTGAAATATCCTATGGGAATGATCCTATTCAGTTATGTTTGTGGAGAATCACAAGATTTGCAATACGTTTTAGAAACAGAAATTTTCTCTTGGTAAAGACACCAGAACCCTCCCCCAAGGAAATGAAGTCAAAAGTAGCAATGTATTAAGACCTGAAGCCCAAAGCCATGTGAAACCTGTGTAACAGGATTTTTTTTGTATTCCTCTAAGAGTTCAGATTCAGTCTTTTACCAGAGGGACTGTCTAATATTTGGTTTATGTTGATTTTTTAAAAATAAAGGATTAAGATCTGTATCTTAGAAGATGCAATTTTTAATGTTCTATATCCCGGGTTCTATATCATGTATCTTCTTCCATTCTGTCACTATTTAAACTAATTACTAGGGTTATTGTCTTTTATTCAACAGTAATAACAAATGCAAAAATACAGCTACACAAACTAGTGCCAGAGAAATGTTTATTCTGTTAAATGCATGCTATTAATACACGCTTATTTACTTATTTATTTAAATTCATCTAGTTATCCAAACACTCTAAGAAACTGAAATGGACTTGGAGAAGTGAAACTGAGGTGGACACAAAGCCTCCATTGAACCTGCAAGAAGTATTCTGGCTGTGAGCATATCCTAGGTATAGACTATTAGTGAAAAAGCATACCAACACACAAGAACTGACACAGTGAGCTTCAGAAGTAGAAGCATGAACTAAAGCATGAACCAAAGCATGAACTACTTGAGCAGCCACATGACAGTCACTAAATAATGGCTTTATCAATTCATAGCCTTCATGGATATGGTAAGATGCTGTTTTCAGGAGCTGACATCAGTGCAGTTCCTCTAGTGAAAAATAATACCTGATATTGTCATGCAGTTAGATTTCAGCTTAACATGCAGACTTTTAGAAGTCCTCCTGAAAGAAGGGGGGTAGACAGGTAATTAACAGCAGCAGTCAGAAATAAATAGCAAATGCTTTTGGTAGAACGCAACATACTAAATGTTGTGCTTTTGAACTAAAAATGGCTAATATAAAACAATGCTTCTCACAACTGCTTACCATCAGTTACTTTGAATAAGTTACCTGAAACCATTTTTTAGAAATCCTTGTATAAATGTAACCCTTCAAAGCCTGTCAAGCAGCTATCACATAACCCAAGGGATGACACTGAACTCAGGGAAGGGCTAGGTTATGTGTGGCTACCTCTGATGTTATCCCTATAGTTATACCTTAGATACTGGTGATGTGCCTTTTCTTTTTTTTTAAGGTAGCAAATATATTAAGGAAATAACTGGAAATTCACTACTTTGCCATTCAAGGGATCACTTCTAGAACACCAGCTTTGAAGTAGAATATTCCACTGATTATGGCCTAATTCTCCAAGGTGTTAAAGGGTAACATCTTAATTTGAGACACACTCTACCCTTGCATCATTCATTGACTTCTATGGAGACTGAGGATGCTCATTAACTTGCAGGATGAGGCTTCTCAATCTTAAATGCATGAGTAATTGTTATAATTAACAGAGGGTTCATATATCTGAATGCTTTGTTGAGTGGAGCCTAAGGTAGCTTTACGTTTTACAGCTGTCAGCTTACCAATAAGGACTGAAGCTAACATTTTTTGCACGGTATCAGCAGAACTCATTATTATATCACTGCAAACCCATTACTGGTAACTCTGAAGGGAAAAGGAACTCAGAATTGACTTTTGGATTCCATGTCAAATAAAGTGGCAGTGTTTTAATGTGGAGAAATCTTTGAAAAGTAAACAGTTCCATTACATGAGGAAATTTCTCTGGTGAGCACAGGAGAAATGGATAGAAGGACAGAGGAGTCAGGTGTGCTTTCTTGCCCTTTCTGGTCTTGAAAACCCTCTTGAACTCCTAAGCATGACCCACCTCTTATCTGCCAGTTTCCAAACACACAACCAAGCTGACAAGCAACATAACTGAGAAGAGAGGTCTGAGTAATGGAGATTTCTGAACACGTCTCAATCTGACGTCTTTATTATTAAGATTTATACTGTTATCATGCCTAGAGGTCAAGTGGATAAGGGTCTATTATAAAGATATATTACAAACATATAAAAACTATGTCTGGCCCCAAAGGGTTTGATGGGAGCCACGGGTTGCTAATCCTTTTGGAAAACCTAGATTTTATTGTTTTTGACAGATGATCATGCAACCATATCACTGCATCTTATTTTGCCCAAATAGCTATATTAATTATCACACAGGTAAGTAAAATTGAACATAGCAGGAAATGTTTACTTATTCACTCTGTTTGCACATAACATTAGGCATTAGATTTTCTCAATTTGATTTCATAATTGAAAGAAAATTATTTCAGGTGATATAAATTCAATTATTCCAAAATTTAAAGCACAGCTATGTTAAGTAGTAAAACCTACTTATTTCAAGAAACACTGTTTGTTGTACAACAGGTCATACAGCAACAGCAGAACAGCACTGCAGAGGAACAATTCGTTTTTCAATGTAAAAATGTATGATCTGAATCTATGCACTGAAATACGAAAGATTAATCATTTAGCTATCTAGAAAAGAAATGCCTAGATGAATTAATTGCTACAATCTGAAAGTCAGGAGACTAATCCAATTAAACATGTAAATGGGGTACCTATAGTGTTCATTTGCAGTGTCCTTCAAGCTAATAATTAAATGACGGATTTTAAAACTAATTGTTAAGAAAAGTGTCAGCTGTTAGCCAGAAATTCAGTGTGCCTTTAGACTTGTTCTGCCACACTAATCCTTGAATGACAAAGTCAACTCATTTCCAAACAGTCACCTATTCCCAGCGCAAGGTACTGAACCATAAAAATTCCTTTTTCCAGTATGGAAATTTAGATGACTAGAATAACTCTGACTGTATATTATCATACATGTGTTCAGAATCCTGAACATTTATCAGCTAATCACATTGAGGGCACTGAATTAAGCCACCCTTTAGGTGGCAAAATAGCAGTGACCAGAGTGGTTTGACACCTTTCTCAGAAACTACCATAACCAAGGAAGAGTTGAACAAGTGAATTCCTGGAGCTTGCTCTCTAATTGAAATAGCCCCAGACAGGAGCAATCATGATCTGCACAGAAAAGGCACATAATGACCACTAGTTATGGTCTGCTATTGTATTTTACGACTAATTGATTTCATTTGCCTTGTCAGCTTAAGTATGTAAAAATCACATATTCCTCTGCAAATTCTTGGCATTAGTCTTAAAGTAATGAATTTTAAAAAGAATTTATATATTTGGGACTCAGAAATATAACCTCTAATTTTCGAAAACCCTGGAGAAAGGAAGAAGAACATTTCATGGCTTCATACGACTGAGAGTCTGCCTTTCACAACAGGAGGAATTAACCTCTGATACTTATGGGGGAAAAAAATCACATCTGTTGCTTTCAAACAGTACTTATAGTACTTTTGCCTGCAAATTTCTGAAAAAATGTTTGCAGTGGTTTGGTGATAAAAAGCAACCGAAGAAATTTGACTCTGCTATTTTGGTGCAAATGTTCTTGCAAGTATTTACAGTTTTAACTGTCATACTGCTGCTTTCAGGAAAAAAAAAAAAATCCAGTTTACCTGAAAACCCAATGCTGCATATACCAAAACAGTGTTCGTCATTATTTTCACTACATTCTAGTTTTTCCTATCTTAACTTCCTCTGATTGCCAGTTAACTATTTCAGCAATAGCTCTGTCTGATAGTCTGGGATAACCCTGTCAGCATACACTTTTACGTTTAATTCTTTTAAATCAGCACTGTTTCATTGAAAGTAATGAAGTGAAACCACATTACTTCATCTGCCCGTCTGAATTTGTTTTCCTCCAAAAGCACTTCTATGGCCATTCATGTCTGTCATTTATACAGATTTACAAGGAATAAGAAAAGTCAATGAGATTCATGAAGACTCAAGATACTACAATGATCAAGCAGCTTTTCTACCAGAGATGATAAGAACAGGAAGGAAAACAGAAAAACATCCTCTTCACATCATGATTTAGGTATGCTGAAGGGGCAACATTTGAATAAAAATGTTGCTTAAAATCTTAACTCATGCATTACAACTTGTGTAAAAGGTGTGTAATGCAGAATGAGTTGTTTCATCTTTAATTTTCAAGAATTTCTAGGTGATCTGTTGACAATTTGTGAGTAATCAGTTCATGTCCCTAAATTCTCTTGTGCCTGTTTTGTGATTGAAGTCCATTTTCTGGATTTTTTTTCCATACTCATGGTTTCCTGTTTCACATAAACATATGAAAGCCTGCATAACCTTTATTTTTTGCTTTACAAAAATGCAAATGATACTACAACACATAAATATTGCTGATGTCTCATATCATGGTTATTTCAGGTGGTTCCAGTTTCATTCAATAGCATCTGGCACAAACAAGTCTGAAAATAGAGAGCAACAATGACATCTGTGAGAGTGCAGTGAGAACAGTGACACCTGTGAGAGAGCGAGTGAACCCAAAAGTCTACAGCATGCATCCACAAAGCAGTGATTTTCCAGATGAGTAGATTGCTTGCCTAGGAACCTGATAATGTGAAACAGCTTTGTAAGTCACTGTCATAGCTGGCTATTGCTTGTAGTGATAGATAGTTATATCCAGAATCAAGGCAGTTTGCAAAGCTCTGATCACAGTCCTTTATGCTCAGCATTTCTACTTCTTTTCTTTGTTGAAAGATGAGTGTTTCCAGACCTGTTAATTATGAGGAAAGTGCAAAATGAACACAGTCAAACCAGAGATATGACTCAGTTTTCCAGAAGTCTAAAGGCTGTGCCAAGTGCTATTACTTCAGCCAACTTCTTGGCACCTACAGTTGTCACCCCCAAATTTAAAATATTCCCGATGTTTATATAATTTTAGATGTTAAAAAAACATAGGGGAAACACTTCTGTTTTCTGACGTATGCTACAAACATGCAATTCTTTCTTGTCTTGCACACACCCTAGGATTCTTATTATTTTCTATAGTTCATATGCTTCACTGAGGAACCAGACATTTGGGGATTTTCTTCTCACTCTGTCTGAAGCTGCATCTAATCCTACAATGAAGAAATAATTGGATCACATTGCTCACAGCACACCCAGCAGAAGTTCTGCTATAAATGTATACTCTTAATTGAAAACTGTGCAACTTGGTAACCGTGAAGAATTTCAAAGCTTACTATGGGCTTGGCTATAAAGGCAACACAGAGTCAAGAAGGTGGAGTACATCATGCTGCCTTGAGTAAAAGTTATCGTAAAATCACTTTGTAATGATTAAGATGTTTGATCTGAATAAAATGTTTCCACTTACAAGCCTCAGTCTGTTTAGGAAAGGGGATGTGGTTAATAGTTCAACAATGAGTAAGAGCTGGCCTTGCTGAAGCAGGTAACAATATTCTGAGGAGTACCTGGGCCCCATGGCTGCAAGAAAGCTACTTGATCACCTATGAAGGCCCACTCACAGCAGGCATGTCCAGCACAGATAACGGTGGATGAAGTTAGTGTAGCTCCCATCTCCAGGCAAGCACATTTACTATTGGATTACATGAGAACCCTACACCCAATCGGGTCTGACCTGATCTGGCATTCTCCAGACAGACTCAGTTTATGACAGAGGAATTATGGGACAGGAGCTTCATCCTGTAGTCATCTATAAGGAAAACTGCTTGGCACTACTCTTAGAATAGCTCAAGCCATTCAGATTTTTTCTCTGAGACACAATTTAAAAGTGGTATTGGCAAATGCCTGTATAATTACCTTTTTATTCTTTAGTTGATTATAGGAAAGAAATCTCAACTGCCTTGACTGTTTTCTCTCCAGCTTCTGTGTCAAAGCCTGGCTTCTAAGGTCATACACAGCTCTATCTTAGACAGAAGTCACACCAACAGAACACTGCCCAACCTACTTTCTCCTAGATTGCCTTCTCCTGCTACTAAAACCTGTTTACAATGCAATTCAGAACTCTCCTCTCTTTCCAAACAATGTTTTTTCCACCAAGTAACTTAGAGTTCAATCCCTTTGTCTTCTTATGCTGAACACCTCCCCCGTGGTATCATCCTTTCTTGTGCCTGAATATTGCTCCTGGTAATACTGGTCTAAACTAAAGTGTAAACTCCTTTCCCATGATTTTTTGGTGCTAACCAAAGGAAAAATATGTTTCAGACAGGTAAAATGTCAGCAGTCTTGACTTTTCTTCATGATTTCCTTTGTCTCAAGAAGACAAAGGAAATTACATCCCTTGAAGCACTTTATTAGCTTCAAAGTATCAAGTATCTAGAGTGTGCCATAAGCAGGTAATACTAGAAGCCAAATACATAGCCACACTTTTAATAAGTATTCTACAAGGCTACTTATTTTCTTGCCTGTACCTCCACTAAGGTTTCTTACAAGGAATCTTTTTTAATTACATAGTGCAATGCTTCACACTGTACCTGATGACACTTTTATTTTTCCCAGTCGCTACAGATATTATTTTGAATGCTTATTCAAACATAATGAGCCTTTTGAAATTCATCCATTTCTACAAATCAATTGAAAGAACGTATTTCTGCAACTCTTTCTATATATACACATGATAGGTATCTAGGTGACATGTGGGCTTAAGCCCAGATTGCTGCCTTCCCCTGCTGTGCACTGCCAGAAATTTGGACCCTGCAGCTTGGTGCAGCACATGACTCATTCTATTAGGGTAAATGTTACCCGTCCAGACAGGAGTCTTGCAGTCACTCTACAGCAGCGCTTAGCAGGATAGGATAACATAGTGGGTCATATCCACACTACCAGTTAGCAAAACTTCATATTTGGCTCATGAGAAGTAAGGCAAAGTTGACTTTTCCCTGCAGTATTCCTTGAAGCTGGTGTCATCTATACACATCTATGTGGTATCTGGTCTCCCCTTTCATGCAATAAATACTCCACTACCTTGCAAAACATCTTCTAGCCAGCCTTGTAGTTTTCTCAACACACTTTAATTGTGCTTCTGAAGTATTCAAAAATGTCTGCTTGCATAACTCTATTCACCACTGCTAGGAAATCTGCAAGTCTAGCTAGATTAATTACAGATCAGTTTTAGCTATCCTAGTCTTCCTAGTCCTGTTTGCTAATTACTGGGAGTTACATAATTGCTATCATTACCATCATCAGTTCTTAATACTTAGTTGTACTTAAAAATGTCCATTTAGGCAGATTCATAACTTCCTCTCCCTGCTTATCAAGGCTGTAACCAAACCACACATTCCTTTCCTTAGTCTCAAGTAATCCTAAATCCATACTACACCTGCAATACGGCAGAGTGTCTTTGGTGAGCTGCACTTTGCAATTCACACATACTGTCAGGTGTACTTATCTTTGTCATTGCTATAAGACTACATAAACTCAAAATTAAAAGGAACTGGTAATACTTCTACCTCCCTCCTCCCAGATTCATAAATTAAGTAAAAAGCCAAAGGCAAGTGCCAGGCAGAGGTGATGAGTTTACCTGCCAAATGGTTTAACATGCGCAGAATCCCAGCAGGTACAGTCAGCATCAAAAGACTCGTCACTTTCTGCCTTTCAGTTCCCTTGTTCACCTGCTGACTTGATGGCTATCCCTTTCATTATCCTAGGAAAATGCTGAGTGAGTGATGCTGATCTTTCCATGCCCTGTGTGAACTGCTGTTACCCTTAAGGTTTTTTGTCCACCTGCTGTTTGACACAGCGTACCTGTTAGTGTTTTCCTCCTGTTCCATTTTCTCCTTTGAGATTCAATGCCCAAACTAGTTCTTTCCTTCAAGCTCATGATTTGCAAATAAAACTTGCTCCCTTTCCCCAAATTATTCTGTATAAAGTATGATACACCTGCTACTTGGGAACATGGAAGTTTGGTTTTTTTTTTTTGTGGGAGGGGGCAGTAAGGAGGATATAGCTGACAACATGTTAGCTGGTTACTTGGATATCTTGAAAAATATTCTCAGAGAAGTGCTTGTGTGATGGGGAAGAAGGGGAACTAGTACCGCTGAGATCTATGCCTAACTCTTGCTGTCACTTGAAGCAATTTTTCAGCCTCTGTACCTCAATTTATGCCTACAACAATACTTATTCCATTGATTATCACAGGTTTTAATTAATTCTATTTGTAAACAACTAGGGGGTGATTTAGTAAAATGCATTCAGAAACTCATAGACTATTAAGAAAGTTTATCTGAAAGCTTTGGGCTAGACTTTCAGCCTTGCCTCATTTTCAAGTTATTGCAAACAAGAAAACAAGCAATTCCTCAATGAATTACAAGACCCAACCAGTCATTATGAACATATTCCTAGAGGCCTTATTTTGGATGCAACGTTATATCAAGAATTTTAATGCACTACCTCTTACCCTTGTAAAGAAAAGCCGAGCGTCATAATCTGACACAAACTGATACACCTCAAACTGCAGTTTGGAATATACACATTTCTACAGATCTCCTTCTAGATGATGCCACATTTGCTCCCTCCTGGGTCACAGGGACACTAGCACATAGCTAGAGTGGAAGGCAGCCTGCCTTCTGCTCATCTTGTCAGTGCGGGTGTGTTTCAGCATTACAGACCCTATAGATGACAACTAGTCCTTTCTCCTTTCACCTGTGCTTAAGCAAAGGAGATTTTCCAGGGGCAGAAGGGTACCTGGAAAGCACCAAGAATTAAGCTTCATGTTCAAGGAGATAGAAAAATAAATCTTAATCATATTTCTCTTCCCACCCTAAAAGTATATTCAAGTGCCATGTGTCTGTCATTAATCTCGTCAAGGGATAAATGGCTGACCTTTACATTGGGTTAAAAACTACTTTTCTGTAGAAATAAATTCCTATGTGAAAAAAACATCTACAGTCACATCAAAGTACATGGAGATTGCCAAGTTATTGTAAATACTGGAAAACCACCTCCCTTATAATGGATCCTATAACAGGTGCCTAAGCAGAATGCACAAGGCAGAGCTCACCAGCACATAACATCACCATGCAAATTAACCAAGCTGAGTAAATTGTGCCTGGAATAATCATTGGTTTGGTAAGGAACCAACGCCATTGATTTTTTTAAAAAACCAAGTGTCTTAAGATTTTACTTAAATTAAAAGTACTTAGAGAAGGTAATTTAAAAAAAGAATTACACCCCAGATGACCTCACAAGTTATTTCAGGAATATTCCTACAATCCAGTTAAACTGTAAATAAAGCTCTTAAAATCTTTACAAGTGGATTGCAGATAATTTATGTCAGTGGGCATGGCATGGCATGGCTGCTGCCCTGAGGGAGATGGTGGTGGAGGATCTTAAATGAGTCAGTAGGGTTGTGGGCCGGTGTGGGTCCCAGGTTGGGCCATTCAGGGTGATTAGATACTTAGCACCCTCAGGGCTCTGAGAAGAGGATTAGTTCAACATATGGTGATGCTTTGCTTTTTGAGCAGCTGTTGTTTGGCACTCTGGGAGCTCTTCCCTCCTCTGCCAGTAGCCATCCTCAGGCAGTTTTATAGCACCACGTTCTCTGTAAGAGCAAGTCCTTCACGCTTCATTGATCACCATCCCTGCTCGCAGTGTAATAGCCTCGAATTAATAACTGGAAGCTCCTTGAGGGTCCAGGAGCCCCAGCAGCAGGCTGGGGAAGAAGTGCAGTGACTCTGTAGACCAAGGATGGTCTGTGATTTCCACACAAGACTAGTGCGTCTGCACAGAGGACCAGAGACAAACTACTGCCTGAGCCAGGAGCAGGCCCTGCCAGTACCTACCTCACCTCCTGGCAGTATGTTGTGTGGCTGTGTACAACTGGAGTGAGAAAATACCAACCTCTCTCTTGCATGGCCACAATCATGAGGTACACTAAAGATCTGCAAGACATCTTCATGCCAAATGAAAGGCAGCGATTGTTTGAACTCTGGGAACTGATGATGATTGTGGCTGATGAATAAGGAGAGGATGAAATCAGAAACTAAAGGCCTGAAGTTTGCATAACAACCTGCAGCTGCTGAGTCTGACCCTACTGTGTCTTCCTAGGGTGCATTTTCATTCCTCTGCCTCTCTTCTCCCACACTGTCCCCATCTTTCCTCCTCTGGTTCATGTCCCTGTGGGATTTCCTGCTGTCCTGGAGGCTGAGGACCCTGCTTGGTGCTGCAGCAAAGGGACAAGGAAGATTATTCCCTTCTGACAGGTTGGGAAATGGCTGTGAAGGAGAATGACTGGCATGGTCTAGGCCCAGGTGTTCCCAGTCTGGGACAACAGGATCCCTAACCACACTTCCAATGTCAACCAGCTCTGATGGGGTGGCTGTGAGGAGACAGTGAGTAAAAACTGGTATTTCCTCCACTTCTCATTACCCGCTCTTGCCTACATCTTGTGCTTGCCAGCTTTGGCAGAAGCATTGACTTTTCCCAGAGGTTTCAACCAGAAATTTAAACACAACTAATCCTTCTTCCTTTTGAGAGGGATTGCTAGAATAAATGAAACCTTCGGTGAATATTTTCTTTCCATTGGAAAAGTACTTACATAGCACAATCAATTTCCAAATGCAGAGTGTGCTTGTTTTTATTTTTTCTCATGTACATCCAAATCAATAAATGTATAGAAATTCTGTAGTGTACTTGTTAAATATGTTTGCGCGTGTGTATTTATTGGGTGATTTAATGTTTCAGATTGTCAGGGACATTTTTACGTCTTTGATTTTTCTGGAGCCACGTTTCATCAAAAAAAAAAAAAGGCACAATACTTGATGATTGACCTTTATTTACATGGATTGCAGACTTAATGTCCTTTAGATGTTTGCTGTACCAATGAAATGGCTCAGTCACAGGTCAAATGACATCAATAAGATCACTCATCATAAATATTTGGATGCCCAATTAAGGACAGAATACAAAGGGCCCTGATTTTCTATGGTCTTTATTTCATAAAGGGTACCTATACCCTCAAGGGTGTTCTAAGTTTGGCATCCAAAAATAGAGGTACTTCAATGTTTTTAACATTCAAAACTTTTGAAGTTCATTGCTCCTTGTTAGTTTATTCAAATCTGTCTTATCTGGCTAAGGAATTTGGTTGCAACAGTGAAACATCTGCTAAGCCAAAGTAACACCTCTGCTCTGGTTGCAGATTTTAAGCACAAGTAAATAAATATTAATTGTAATTTGTCTCGCCTCCCTGTGCTTTGTAAAGTACATGTGCACAAAGATTAACTTTGTAGAACTGTTCAGGCAGGAAGCTGACTTTCTGCAAGTGCCAAATTAAATCTCCTGGACTGTGTGTTAAAGGTAGGGACTTGGCTTTCCTGTCACCTCTTTACTGAAGAGTAGGTGCTTTGGACTAAATGGCAGCTTTGAGCTTTTCTCCCTGCCCCTGACAAACACCAAGTAGCACCTGCAAAAGCTGTGGCCAGGCAGGGACCTCAGCACCCCAGCTCTGGCAGTTTGAGTCCTTAAGGTGGCAGCAGCTATCAAAAAAAGTGGTTGTTTTTTAATTTTTTTTTTTTTTCTGAGGGGAAGGGGGAGGGCACTGGAAAAGCAGTCTTAAAATTGGAAAAAATGAGAGAGCTAATTCTTAGGAGCTCCTTCTTTAATCTTCCATTTTCTGCTCAGCAGATTCATATTCATAGCCAGATTATTCATTATTAAGAGCTTATTTCAGATCAAACCCTGTATGTCAGTAGATTAGGACATTGAGGAAGATTAGCTTCTCACTGTAGGTGGTGGGAGTAAGTTCTTTATGTTATCATTTGCATGGACTTTCATGGGTTTTGATAATAATTATTAATTCTACCAGCAACTTCCACACAGGGATTAAAATGCAGATAGGTGTCATTTAAGTACCATAATCAAGCTGAAAGTGAGGGTTTTATGGCAGCCAAATCCTCCGTTTTACAACAGTCAATTTAATTTTTGGACTTTTCAAACTAATTTTGTTGTTTAAAAATGGGTTTACTTTCATTTGCTTGTATTAGAGTTTTATTAAGTATTTTTTTCTTCCCAAAGAAAAATATTGTTAGTATTCAGGTGAACTTTTATTCTGATTAGTATAAATGGTGTATAAAATTCTTAAGCGAATTATTTCTGCATATGCTTTCATTGTTGTAAGTGGAAGCCAAGCATATTGATAATCACTGAATGAATTAAAATTAAATAATTCCCCCTCCTTTTCTTTCTTTTTTTTTTTTTTTTTCTTCCCCTCTGACACTTTTTTCTTTTTCTGAAGTTTCTGGGCTTTATTCTCTCTGTGAATGTGGATTAGTGACGTGGCTCTGAATATATAAGAATCCAAGAGTTTGTCCTAGTGTCAAGGTGAACATTCTTAGAATCAGAAAATTCAAGCTTACCACATTTGTGAATGAGCAAAGCAGCAAATGAAAGTTAGGCAATGTTTCATCAGCAAAAGCTTTTTAGTTAGATTTTAGATCAAAACCTCAGCAAAGCATGGGTCTGCTTCATCTGCTAAAGCATACAAATGTTTGCTTGGTTAATGAAACTGAATGATAATATTGTCTATTATTGAAGTTGAACTCCGATTTTGCAAATGAAAAATGCAGGGAGGTGAGGAGCAGGCACAACCCTGGGAAGAATATGTAACAGCAGCTCGTACGTACAGATGCAGTGAAGATAGCTAGTTGGCAGGTGTTTCTGTTTTAAATTGGACAGTAATCAGGTAGTTGATATGGTGAACTGCTTATGACACAGGTAGCAATTATATCCTTACCTGGAGATTTCTATACCTTTTTTTTTTTCCCCTTATATATTGCATTTAACTTACATTGCATGCTCTCTGAGGAGGGTTTGGCTTTTTGTCACATTTTTGTGCAATATCTGTCTTGGCAGGTCAGACTCTTTTGGAGACCCTGGCAATTAACTAAGAAGATATGCATTTAAACTGCATATGAGAGGAAGCAGAGCTGAATGTTTGGTCCCTTGCCTCTGATTATGCAAGGGCTTTGAAGGTGGCAGTGTTTTGGAGCCTAAGCAACAGCAGTGTTGTAGGCAGTACTTACAAAAGGAGGTAAAATTAAGTAGAGGAATTTTGAAATGCTGATTTGGATGTTTAAAAATATGTGCAAATAATTTGTCCAATGTCATACAGAAAATTGATAGTACAGAGAGGGCCTAGAGTCCTTCCAGATACAGATCTCTAACAGGAAAATAAGTTTTAGATAATCTATGAATTTTTCCTATGAATTTTTGCATACTTGCATAGCTTTTCAGTGTGTAACGATGGTAACAGCTTCTTCCTGACTCCTCCTTGCTCCATGGTTCCTGAAAGCCATTTCTTTGTATTCTTCTGCTGACATAAAGAATAATTCATGTGGCAAACAGCATGTGCAGGGCTCGTAGAGCTGTCATGGAAGCATTTGACATGTTCTCCCACCATCTGAGAACACGCTTCTGGGCATGTGCACGCAGACCAGGCAAAGTTTATACAAGGAAAAAAACCAACAAAACTGGCTGCTTGTGGCTTGGATGGGCATACTCTTCACTGGGTGAAAAACTGGCTGGATGGCCAGACCCAAAGAGTCGTGGTGAATAGAGTTAGATCCAGTTGGCAGCCAGTCACAAGTGATGTTCCCCAGGGTTCAGTACTGGGGCCAGTTCTGTTTAGTATGTTTATCAATGACATGGGTGAGAAGGAGATTGAGTGCGCCCTCATGAAGTTTACAGATGACACCAAGTTGGTCAGTAGTGTTGATCTGCCTGAGGGTAAGAAGGCTCTTCAGAGGGATCTGGACAGGTTGGATCTATGGGCTGAAGCCAACTGTAGGGAAGGCCAAGTCTTGGGGAAAAGGGGCGGGCAAGCTGTGAGGTGGAAAAGAGGGTGTTGGTCAACAGTTGGCTGAATATGAGCCATCAGTGTGCCCAGGTGGCCAAGAAAGCGAACGGCACCATGGCCTGTATCAGGGACATTGTGGACAGCAGAACTAGGGAGGTGATTGTGCCCCTGTACTGGGCACTAGTGAGGCCACACGTCAAATCCCATGTTCAGTTTCAGGCTCCTCACTGCAAGAAGGACGTTGAGGTGTTGGAGCGTGTCCAGAGAAGGGCAACAGAGCTGGGGAAGGGTCTGGAGCACATGTCTTATGAGGAGTGGCTGCTGGAACTAGGGCTGTTCAGCCTGGAGAAGAGGCAGATCAAGGAGACCTTATCAGTCTCTACAACTACTTGAAAGGAGGTTGCAGAGAGGTGGTTATCGGTGTCTTCTCCCAAGTGGCATGTGACAGAAGAAGAGGAAATGGCCTCAAGTTGTGCCAGGGGAGGTTCAGACTGAATATTAGGAAAAATTTCTTCACTGAAAGGATTGGTAGGCATTGGAACAGGCTGGCCCGGGGAGAGGGTTGGTCACCACTTGGAGGTATTTAAGACACATGTGGATGAGTTGCTTAGTGGTGGTATTAGCAGTGTTAGTTTAATGGTTGGACTTGATCTTAAAGGTCTTTTGCAACCTAAAGGATTCTGTGATTCTATAATGGAAGCTTAAGACTAGTGGAGAAGTTTATTTTCATTAACATGCACCCCTAGTGAATATAAAGATGCTCATTTTGAGGCAGTGAATGCACAAAAAATAAAAATAAATCCCCTGCAGCTGGTATGGTATAGGGGATTGGAGCCCACATATATACGTATCTTCACATAAATACAGCTATTAAAATCCATATTATGCTTTAATGCATTCCTATCTGAGGCATGCTCTAACTAAACAAAAAGTACATCAGGGATTAAAACATGTTGAAAACAAAATATTCATATTGTTCATTGCCATCAGGTAACTTAGAATTAATTGAGAATCGGTGCAGTTTTTTCTCTGGCTGTTTTCAGCAGCAAAAGGATTTGAGCTTTTTCTTCTGTGACAAGGCAGCAGCAAATCAATTCTGATCAGTAGATTTACCTGCTTGTTCAGTCGGGTGTCATAAACCCTCATGATTTAAGAGCACTAGCTGCTGTTGTGCATATGTGAAATCCAGCTGTATCTCCAAGGTCTGTTAACGCTGAAGAATTTTCTGTGTTGTTCGCTTATCCCAAGGTTCAAGTCATATCTCATCCCTCTGTTAATGATATGATTTTATGGTGCCAAATCCAAGATGAATTAAAACTTGCTTGCACTCTTTGGGACTAAATTCTGTTGCCATTTAAACTGATTGAGTTCAGAGTGATTTTTGGAAGTATTCCATAAGTGTCAACAGAAGCAAATTTTCTTCAGAGGCAGCTCAAACTGAATGCAAACCAACTGAAGACTTTGGGAAGTTAGGCAACCACAATGTGCTATT
Source organism: Eurypyga helias (assembly GCF_000690775.1). Taxonomy (NCBI): domain Eukaryota; kingdom Metazoa; phylum Chordata; class Aves; order Eurypygiformes; family Eurypygidae; genus Eurypyga; species Eurypyga helias. Next base: position 85,910 of record NW_010228775.1, read on the forward strand.
CAATCCCAGCTCTGCAGCATGTCCTTAAGGAAACCAAAACATGCATCCTGGTCCACCTTTAAGTTTCTTCTGTTGTCTCAGAAGAATAACACTTTGTGGAGCTGGAAGGACAGTGTTTGATCTTCTCGGAGAAATAAGAATGCTTGACACACTTGAGGAAGGTAGAATTTGATGCCACATGAGGTAGTAAGGGAGAGGGTGTGGAAATAAGAGTGGGGAAAGACATCAAGATGCTAGCCTTGCTAGAAGTTAGGGGAGTGAAGCAATGAGGAGGAGTAACAAGGGATCAGAGGGAAAAGAGGGAGCTAAGAACGCTTCTGTGTCAAGAAATCTGAATTTAATAGCAAGGGAATAAGGGCATAGAAAGTATTCAGTCACTATGAAATATTTGACTGAGGAAGATCTAGAGACTTTCAGCAGAGATAAAGTAGAAAGCGAGACCAGAAGAAAAGGATGTGGCTGCCATCACAATAATACATGGTCACTTACAGTAACCTTGATTTTGAAAAGTTAATTTTGCCACTGTTTATCTGATAGAAAGTTACAAAATTATTACTGGTCTATGTGGGTTTTTAAAATGCTTCCCCTGGGCTAGAGTATGTCCTTGAGATATTTTTAGAGCTTTTCCTTCTGTTTACCAAATAATTTCCAGTTGAAACTTAAAGTAGAAGGTAATTAGCATTAGGATTATTACGTGTGCTTTCTCTGTGCCCTTTCCATATGCAGAGTAAGCATTTGCAGAGAAAGGAGTCTTGGTTTAGATTACAAACTCAGACTGAACATAGATACACAGATGAGGAAACACATTTACTTAAATATACTCACAGGATAATCATATAGACACACAAATATAGTCCTATAAAGTCCCCAGTATATGAGGAAATGGTTACAGTGTAAGAGAGAGAGAAGGATAATGATACATTATGTCCCTGGGCTCTTTGTTAATAGGAGTATTAGTTTGCAGAGGTGAGGGGCAAGTGACTAACTTTAAATAGCCTTTACCAGGCAGTTTAATTGAGATTGTTAAACTACCCTGCTAACTTACAGTAGCCTAAAGAAATATTTCAGCTACAAAGATATTGACTGGATATGGTGAAAGAGATTTTCTTTTGTTAAGGAACAATTTACTAGCCTTTTGTTATCCAGTGATAATTTCATGCTGGGGCAGCTTTGGTTGATTTGAGTTCCTGCATCCCTTCTGATATCAGTTCTATGGAAAATAAGTAGAGTAGAAGCCATATGTCTGTGTTGTGTAGGAACTCCTGTTGACTTCACTGATGTTTCAGAGGACAACATTTGGGCTAGTAGACAAGTAGGTTTGTTTGTACATCCAATATGCTTTTGTCATTTGTTCCTTGATTAACTTGCTATTTGGTTATAAGTCGTGACTGTCTCTGAGCAGATTAAAATTATAAAGAAGACTCAGAAAAATAGAACACACACACCCCTTTCCCCTCAAAAAAAACCCCAAACAAAACCAAAAAACCCACCCAACCAACCAAAAGAAACCAAACCCAAACAAACCAAACCAAACAATACAAAACCCATAAAAACTGTTTTGCTTGAGCACAATGCAAAAAAAAAAAAAATGTGTTTGAAGAAGAGGAAGCTGTGTTGACAGCAGATGAATGAATACATAGGTGGTATGAAATCGATCTCAATTTTCTTTCACCTGGGGGGTTATAATCATATAATCTGGGGAGCCAAGGCCAAGAGATCTGTCTGTAGGAATCAGTGTTCTAGCAGATCGGAGCCTCAGTGTTGTTGCTACTGTGACAGAGAAATGGATGAAGATGTCAAGAAGAAGAAAGGAATCTAAACCTGAAGAGACAAGGCATAAAACAAACCAAAGCCTAAAATGAAAACAAAAGGAAAGAAATTAATTTTAAACCAAATAACAAATGGCTGAGTCCAGGTGTGGGTGTTTTGTCAGTATGAGCACAGTCAGAAATACCAGATTCTCAGGTTTTGGTTCTTACATCCTATGGAAAAGATGTCACTGGGGAAGGGATCTCATAGAAGCCCAAAGGCTCCTGAAGGTACACTGGAAAGAGCTGCTCAGTGGCTTTTCTGATGCAAGAATTAGGAGACATGGCATAGTACTTTCTTGAGTTTGAGGCAAGATGTTATGGAATAATTTTTACTTAGGTTCAAAACCAGAATTAATTGTTTGATGGAAGACTAAGCTTGTAAGTGCTGCTTAACATAAAAACAGGTAGGTGAAGCAGTCCTAGGCGGAAATAATTCACATTACACCAAAGTCCTGACACAATTAGCAGGCATGCAGAAATGAAAAAAAAAAAATCACTTTAGTGTCCCTGAAAGCTTTACTGTGGTTAGCAAGTGTTTGCTTTCATAATAATATAATTGCAGGAATGGGAAATTGCAGGTAATTGCTATTGTTGTGACCTTAATCTTTTCAGTAATGAAATTAATGTAATTGCTACCATTTTGATTCCTACCCATTCATGAGAAGCTTCAAAGTTTTGAGGAGAGTGATGAGGGCAAAGGTGCCACTTCCCAACCCCACCCCACCACCCCCCCGAACCTGAGCATATGGAAAGCATCTCATATCTTCCTGAAGTTCTGTTTTGGGTTTGGAAGCTTTTCCCTTCAATGTTTTATATTCTAGCTTCCCACATAGCTTAGAAATCTCTACACAACACACAGTTTAAATACTGTTGTCCATCTTGACATTCAAGACTAATTTAAAAAAAAATCCAATAATTTTGTTTGGTGATAAATACCTTCTAACTTCTGCAGCAGCTTTTGAGGATTAAGGAATACCTCAGAGTAATTTCCTGAACAAGCTAAACATGCCTCAGTGGGGTGTGTGAGAATACACCATATGTATGAGAATGGCCATATCCATAGTTGCATAGAATCCAGTAACATAGAGGTCTCCATAACCAGCCACCATCAAATGCCTGTGGAGAAGTTCAGTATCAGGACGTACCAATACTTCCCCCAAGCACTCTGCCTGCTGTTGGAAGCAGTTGTCTCTTTCATTGGCAAGGATGAATTTGTAGTGCATGTCCACAGCCTCATAGTGTTGCATTCTAGCAGAGAGAAGGCTTTACCCACACTGGATTTGTGCTAACAAATGCAAAATTTCAGCTGAATCTCCTCCCACCACAGACAGCCATGGTCCAGATTATTTTCCAGCCTCATCTTGTAACAACATATGTTTTTTGTTTCTGCTGCTATGATAGTCTTAAGGCAGGCCATTCCAGAGTTTTACTCTTCTAATAGCTAGGAAGCTTCTCACTTCTAATCTATTTATACATATTCTTTCTATAATTCCATGCTTTGCGCTCTGTTTACATCCTTTAGCTTAAATAGCTCTCTTTCCACATTGGTATTTATGTCCCAAAATTATCTCTAGGAAGTGATCTTATCTCCTCTTAGCTTTTGTTTTAACTAAGCCTAACTCTTAAGTCAGACTCATAAGCTCTACTCTTCAGCCATCTCCTGCTCCCAGTACTCCTCTATAAATTGCTTCAGACTGAACTTGTCATTCTTGAACGTCAGTAGCAAGTACTGCCTGTAAGAAACAAGATTTTTCTGGATGCTTTTACTACATATAACTTCTGTGTTCCTACTAGAAATGCTTGTCCAGAAGAACTCCTGACCTCTTTTACCTTTATTATGGCTGAATCATTGTATTCTCTCATTGTCACCCAATTATCCATAGATAATGTGTTTCTAGTATATAGCAGAACTTCTGTTTTACTCCTGCATGCATGACTTTGTACTCTGTCATTTTATGTCCTTCTTTGGTCCCAGGGAACTTTTACTTCTTTTGCAATACTCCAATTTTTCTCTGTATTGATGTTGTCTCTCAGCCAATGCTGGCAGTGAATTTCATTAGCACATTTATTTGTGCTGATATCATTAATGATTATAAAACAAACTAACAAAAAGTTGTTTAAGACTTACACTTGGCCCTTCTCTTCATCATGGTCATTTGTTATGTCTTCATTAGCTCGTTCTTTAAATTCTTGGGGAACTACATTCTTTAGCTTATAGTTTGGCAGCCTACCAATGATGTCTAATAAGAGTAAATCTCCCATATAGCAAATTTTTAGAGAAAATATATTTATCTTTACACAAAGAGGTTGTATTAGATAAGACAATGGGAGAAACTACTAGACTTTATAGATACTGAAAGAGGAGTACTTGGAGCTACCATTGGGTGAAGAATGTCAGGACACAGTGAAGGGTGCTGGCTTCTGGGGGTCACTAATGCTGAAATTATTAAACAAGGTTATAAAATTAGCCAAACAGAGGCCAAAGGGAATAGAGTCAAGGTGGGTGGTTTAGTTATTTGCAGAGTGGGGGAAATGGAGCATGAGGAAAATCCAATAATGTGATCAGGGCAGTTGGAGAGCATCTGCTGAGCAGCTCTGTGCCTGGTCGGTAGAGCTCTGGCAGGACAATAAACTGATGGTGGGACCATGGTGTTGGACTTGCTTCTGCAGTTGGGGTTGGTAAAAAATTAGGAATGTTAGGTATTTCCTTGTAAAAGGCATTTCCTTTTAAGAAAGGCTTAAGATGACATTGCTTTCATTGCTTTGTAGTTCTACCATTTGTGGTTTCTTTTTTTTTTTTTTTTTTCCCTGAACATAATTCTAGTGACAAGTGGTAATTCTACAATCCTGAAAAGACAGGCAATAGTTTAGGTAAAGTCACCATTGCTAACAGTATATAAACATCAGGGGCTGGTGTAATAGGATAATTCAGTTGTGATCTTTTATGGTTTAAACAAAACCCATGTTGTTAGGTAGCACTAACAATAATGGTGATGAATACTGTAAGTTAGGACCAAGAAACAGAACTGAATTGCATTAGATAACACAGTTCCCTGAATAGTGTGTCTTCTGATTATATTGTCATTTTACACATAAGCTGGATTTCAGCCCAGATGTTTTGTATGTTTTCTCTGATACGTAATAACATCTAAATGTCAGGTTGAAACTCTTCTGTACTTTCTTAGCCAACTGCATACATTATTGTTTCCTAAGTAGGGTTTTCTTAACAGTTCTTTAATTTCATTAGATATTTTCTTTTGAAGAGACAAGGGGAAAACTTCAGAAAAATATTGTGATCTTGTTTTTAACTAACATGGTGACATGCCTTTAGAGAGGTCTTCAGTTCCTAAGTTAGTGAGCTTATAGATGTAAGAAACAGTTAAAAAAAAATACAAATTTACCCACATCCGCAGTATTTACCAATTCTTTTCACATCTGTAGTTAGTTAGATAGACCATCCATCAGAGATGTTCATTGCAGCCTAGTAACATCAACTGCCAGTAGCTTAAGCCTTGTCTCTTCTGGAGAAAAGTAAAAACTTACCTTTGCATCAAACTTTATATGTGCTTTGTGACATCAAAACAGTGAACCCGTATAAAACCCTAACAGAAGGAAGGAATTGTAGTTTTTTTACATTGATGTAGCTGCTCAAATTCTAGTAAAAGGTCCCTCTGTTTGTATCCAATAGTTTTTAGACTGAGATTATTATCTTGATGCTTGAAACACACCTTTATTGCAGGAAAGACTAGCCCAAAGAGGAGCTGAATGGTTTAAGAGGGTTTTAAAGTGTGGATGAAAGTCAAAATCTCATGATTTCTCAAAACGGCATTCCAGCAGAACTCTCAAAAGGGAAGCTGTGACTCACAGTGGCGCTGTTTTTGGTGCTGGAAGAACGACTAGCTTCAGGTTATTGCCTATTTAGTATTTGCTCTGTAGGAAGGTTTCCAAATGCACTTGGCACAGAGATCTGTATCCATATTGGAGCTCAGCAATTATTAGTGATAACTTGTTTATTTATGGCACTTCTCTTCTGAATGTCCTGTCTTGCTCTCTGCAGCTGTTAGCTCTGCAATTCTCTTCGAAGTAGGTATGCATGCTCCCTTTCATTTTAACCATGGAGAAAATGTAGAACAGAGAGTCAGGTAGGCTTGATTATGGTTTGCTTTCCAAAAAGTGTGACTGTAGGTGGTAGAAAGCTACATTGCAATAATTGTTTTCCTACAAAATCCTAGACATATTGAATTTCCTGTGAGGCAGCCTAGGTGAAGTTAATACTATAGATCTTTCTCCAGGGCTGATCTTACTGAGGAAAGCTTGATTTTGGATCATGGTGGAGAGAGCATTGAGTGTATGTCAGTTTGGATCTTCCATGATAAAATTAATTAAAAAAAAAATAAACCGACAAAGATCCTATTTAAAGAATTACACTGTCTTTATAAATATTATTACAGCTGTAAGCGGATATAAGTGCTATGTGGATTTCTGACTAGAAAGAAGGAAGAAATCCTTGCATTATAAGAATATTCCAATCAGAGCAGTGTTTTGGTAATGAATTCTATTATAAATGATAATGCAATAAAAATTAAAATCACATTAAAGTCCTGAGAGCCCTGTGGTTTTCACCCCAATCTTGCACGCAACACTGAAGAGGAATAGTCTTGTATCAAACATATGGAAAACTGCAATAACCCTGCAAATTACCTGCATGCCAATTACCTCTGTGTTGGCCCTGTACAACCATTTCAGAGTTCATGTTTGGCTTTGTTTGACTACCACTGTGTGTAAACTATATCTGAAATCTGCAATGCTCTATGCAGTTATGGGTTTGTTAAGGGGGACATACACTCATTTCTTTCAGTGTTGTAGCTGAAAGCTAGGAAACACATCATGGTTTTGATAAGCTCTGCTATGAAATAAAACATGATCTCCATTGTGGTCTAAAAGATTTTTTTTTTTTTTAAGGGCATTTTTTCTGGTAGCATGAAAGATAAATAGAAAAGATGTCTTATACTGAAAGGTGCTAATTTTGTATGCCTAGGCTGTTAATTTATAAGGATTCAGACCTTGGTGGAAGATGCTGCTCAGATTAAAGTACTCTTGTTCTGGCATCTAAAATTTCAAGGCTTCTTTGTGTTGTAAAGAAACTGTGAAGAAGGTGCATAGTCACCTTTCTTTTAAAGGCCATAATATTTCAAAGGAAGTTGTTGAGAAGTATAGTTTAAAGCTTGGAGCAGAAAGACAAGACCAAGTATGTTAGTCTAGTCTGAAATCAGAGAGAGAAGGGTAGATGTCCAAGATGGGATAAAGATCCTTGGCCAGGTTGGTGCCCCATGGCAATCCTGCATTCCTTTCTGTTTTTTTTTTTTTTCTCTGTATGAGGGAACAAGTTTGTAAACAGACAATTCCTATAAACAAATACATAGCTGGTTATCACTGACAGCAAAGCTAAAGAGGCTTCCTGCTCCCTAACAAGGAGACAGTTTCAAGTTCAGATGAAAATGTGTAGGGTTTTCCAAATTACTGCATGTTCACTACGTCTATAAACAAAACACAAGTCACAAAACATTAGTCCAAATAAGGGGAGAGTGGTAGAAAGGGTATTAAAAAAAGTCTTCAAATTTATCGGAATATGATTTCTTTTACATATTTGTCATGTTTTAATCTCAGCCAGCAACTAAGTACCACACAGCTGCTCACTAATCTTCCACTTCCCCCTCCCCAGTTGAGGAGGAGAATTGAAAGACAAGGAAACTCATGGATTGAGATAAGAACAGTTTAATAGTTGAAAATAAATGAAATAAAATAATGATATTAATAATACTAACGATACCTATAATACTAACAATACTACTAATGTTGACAAGACAAGGGGTAACGAGTTTAAATTCTCAGCACAAATCCAAAGCATAACCTCATAGTAGCTACTGTGAAGAAAATTAACTCTATCGCAGCCAAAACCAGCACAACATTTTATCAATGAGTCAGTATAAGCAATCTGGCTCAAATAACTACAGACACATGATCAGCTAGCTGGATGTGCTAGAGAGAGAAGAATTACGTACAGCCATTCCCCATGTCCCCTCTAATGTGAAGCCAGCTAAGTGACAAATTGCACAGTGGGATCCTCTTTTGTAACTTTAAAGGTCAACTGCCCCCAGAGCTGCTGCTCTGTTGAAGTCACATTAGTAAAAATGAACAAGTGGGGTGGCAGAAAAGAAGATACCTCAGCATGCCCAAAGAGTGGATATAAATAAATAATGCTTTTAGGTTGGAAGATTTTTACTGCAATATCGAGTTATCATTGTATTCAGCTTCCAACACTAATCAACACTAGATAGACAGGAAATCAAACTGCTTAGTGCTCACGGGGTAAACATGAGTATTTGTATCAAACTGCAGCACGCACTTCCTAGCTAAGCCAGATTGTCCCCCTTGAGCTATTTTCAAAATGCATCAGCAAGAAGAAGGTTATGTAAAAAGGCCTTAAACCTATGTTACCAGGTTGTACACACTTACATCAAATAATTGTAGATGTCTCTGCACCGTACACAACACTTGCATGAAATTAATTTTTGCTGAATAGGGCTGGATAACCTGTCACTAACTCCTAATGACAGAAGCTGATATATATTTTATGCTGGCTTTGCATTTTGCTGATTTAATTTCCAGGGAAAAGAATGCCTGTACCTAAAGCAAACATATCCCTGCTGTGGAAGAACAAGAGTTTAGTGGATTTATCCCAAGTGTATTCAGCAAGTTGCATACAGAGACATGAAAAAAATAATTTCCAAGTCTAAATATTGGTCTAAATTACTAGCCAGTGCTCAGCAGGGCAAGCTAGGATAAGATGGTGAGACAGTGAAGGTCAAAGTATCTGCTATTTATTTCCTCTTGCTGGCTAATGTGAAGCACTTGCTGAGGTGTGCTGGCTACTGTTTTGGCTGTAATCACTAATGATCAATTTCAAATTGGCTAATAACTGGATATATTCTATACACATTGTTGGTAAATAATTCTATAGCCTTCATCCAACCTGTGTTGGCTTTTTAACCCTGATCTCTTTTTTGCCTCCTTATTTCTGCCCCGTGACATTGAATTTTCAGCAATTTTTAATGTTATTTTTCTGAAGTTTTGCACGTGAGTTTTTAAAACATATAATTTTTGTTTGTTTGTTTGGGGCTTCCATTTATTTATTTATTTATTTTCCAGGACACATTAACATCTATAGCTCAGCTGTGTGTTGGATGAAATAGTGTCCAGTCATGTGTTTAGTCTGGTCAGTTGCAACAGTTTTTTTTCTGTTGCTTGTTCTCTTTTGGTTTTCCCCTTCTTAAATATGTTAATCCCAGAGGTGCTAGTTGGCTCAGTCTTAGTCAGAGCCAGATCTGACTTGGAGCCAGGGGAGCTTCTAGCAGTCTCTCACAGGAGCCATCCCTGTGGGCCTTCCCCTGCTTCCAAAATCCCATAACCAATACAAACACTCAGTTTTTCCCTGGTCTATCACAGAATGAAAAGCGGGAAGTGGAGCAAAAACTCCTGGTAAAAAAAGGACAAATATATGTCAAATGTGTTGACTTTAACAGCAGCATGAAAAAAAAAAAAACCCAAACCCAACTTTCTAGAGGGTTTGTTTTCGCTCTTAAAAAAAAAAGAAAAAGAAAAATAGTATCTGGGTGACCATGAAGGGGCAAGAACATCCCAATGCCTGCAAAAATCATACGTTCTGTTGTACTATTTTCATAAGTAACATTATTATTATATATAAGAAATCATAGCCTGTCTATTGAAGAATAGTAACTGGGATATTCTATGTCTTGTATATACATGTATGTGCAATTGCCACTGCTTTCTTCTGGATGGAAACACAGCAATTAACTTGCATATAATAAGCTGTAAACAACTACCAGCTTGTGTTTGCTAAATTTCCCTCATAGCTTAAACTGGTGGATATTTTTCGAGGAGGATATATTACCATATATGAATAACTACACTGTGCAGTATAAACCAACAATATTAATGGGCTCTGACTATGATATGTGATGATATTTAGGAAGGTGCTATTTCCCTGGGAGTTATTACAGTGAATGTCATGGCTTGAGAGAATGTCTGTCACAGTGGGATGCACCTTGGAAAAATATAAATCCTATTCTATTCACAGTTTTACTTTTTAATTTCAGTTTTACAACTGATACACTCTCTCAACCTGATAATACCTATTTCCCTTGCTGTGTTTTCCCTTGCTGCTCTTTTGGTCTGCTACATGTAGATTACAGTCTCATCCAAGCAATGCTGAGTGTCTTATTCTGTGTTGCGAAGCGTGTAGTGCAGTGGGGTTGCTTTGAAGGAAAAAGCTAATATGAAGTCTAAGAAAAATCTGTAGTTCATAGAGTGTTGTCCGAAACAAAAAAGTTGAGATCTTTTTCAAGTCTATGTTTAGTTCAGCCACAGTGATTCTTACTACTCCATCGTTCTTCGCTTGCCAGCACACATTAGTCCTCTTTATGATATGCATGACCTCCAGTGTGTATTGCAACCTTTTCTTATTTTTACACTTGCACATGCATTTCTTTTTCTATGATATATATTTTAGGGGTGCTATTATACCTTTTGTTTTGAAAGTGGGCCCTATGCACAGAGGCGTATGTACGCTAATGAGAACGAAACCACTCATCTTGCTTCCTTGACTGAAAATAGATTGTATAAATCCTGGATGAAATCAACAGGAACTCAACATTTCTTCCTGTATAGTTGGTAACTTTTCATACAATAATCTTATTTAATGGACACATACAGTGGAAACTTATCTTACAGAATGACAGGTAAATTTTACTGTAAAAAAAAAATCAATTTCCTTCCTTCAATATTTCTTTTAATAATTTCAAACATCATGTATTGTAACGAGAAATGTTCCCAGCCACTGTGATTAACATGCAAAGCTGTTTCTTAAAAGTATTCACTCTTGTTTTAAAAATGACACTGAGAGCTTAGAGGCCCTTGTTCTTAATTTTTAAACCCACTAATTTCATTGTGTCTGACACAAAGCAGAACATCTTTGCCATAATTACTGTGTAAGTTATTTTTTTCCACAAAGTTGTAATTTTCCTAAAATAAGCTGGACTGCTTCAATTATGTAAATCAAATATCTAGAGAATATAATGACTGCATTGACGAAACACAATAGAATTTAACAGGAAGCCAGCAGAGAGAGGAAGAGAGTGATGGGGAAGGCAATAGCCCAAATGAGGATGTTTTTTTCAATTAGAACCACAGCAAATTCTCTGCCCTGCTGGTAAACTGGCTCCTGCAGCTTCTCACTCTGCCAGATTTGCTCTTCCCTTGGTGCCAGAGTGTGACCATTAAGATTGGCAGGGAGTCTAGGCTAAAATGAAAGCTAGTATGTAGAGACCAAGGGTGTCTGAGAAAAACTGATGCTTTGCTTCTGTTGTTATTTTTGTGTATTTGTATTGAAACTTGTATATATAGACATTAGTGCATAAAAGAGCCGAAGAGCTGATGATAAATTTTATATGGGACATCAAGAGCAATATGAGATGAAACAATGACTGGAAGTTGGAAAAAAGTTATAGTAATGTCTAACAAATATGTTAATATGCAGGATGGACAACCTGCATGAAACAGCTGCCACTAGGTGGCCTTGAAAGTGGCATTCTGAATGTCCTGAGAACAGCTGACTCTTCCTTATCTACACCTCTTATGTGACTCCAATAAATCCCAACCTTCCAACTCTCAAGATGTTCTGTGAACTAATTTACACTGTTCTTACTATGCATATATTTCTATCTCTTTGCTCCAGACAGAATGATAAGATTGAAGACTTATACCAAGGTGAAGAAACACCATTGATTTATTTATGAAGTCCCTGCAGCTTTATTTTCAATCCTAATATTTGTGGGTTTTATTTTCAAAATATTTTTTAACAGCTGGCACATTCAGCAGACCCCTTCACTGATTTCTCTTCAGTGATTCCCTTTTATATGTATATCTGATGTAGAAGTTGTTGAAGTACAAAATTCATTCTGATAATCCTTTCTGAAATGTTTCTTTTCCTGAACACAGGATTCGTGGTGTGGCCTCACCAGTGCCCAGCACAAGGGGATAATCACTTCCCTAGTCCTGCTGTGATAACTATTTCCAATACATGCCAGGATGCTATTGGCCTAAACAGGCCAAAGTCTACCCTCTGTAAGTCCAAGGTAGTAGTTCTGCTGACCTCCCTTCTTACTTTTCCAAGAATCTAAAATTATCGCTTCATGACTGCTATGTCCAAGGCAGCTTCCAGCCATCACATCACCCACAAGTCCTTCACTGTTCACGAACTACAGGTCCAGCAGTGTGCTTTTCCTAGTTGGGTCACTCTCCATCTGTGTCAGGAAGTTCTCTTCTGCACACTCCAGGAACCTCCTTGACTGTTTCCTCACTGCTGTATTGTATTTCCAGCAGACATCTGGTTAAGTTGAAGTGCCCCATGAGAAAAAGGGCTAGCAATTATGAGGATTCTCCCAGATGCTTACAGAATATTTCACCTGCCTCTTCATCCTGGTTGGGTGGTCTATAACAGACTCCAAACATGATATTTGCCTTGTTGGCCTTTCCCCTGATTTGTACCCATAAACACCCAACCCTATCGCCACCATCATTAAGCCCTAGACAGTCAAAACACTCCCTAACATATTGAACTACCCAATGGCCTCTCCTCCATTCTCTGTCCCTTCTGAAGAGTTTATAGCCATCAATTTTAGCACCTCATTTGTGCAAGTCATCCCACCATGTTTCTGTGATGCTAAATATGTCAGTTTTCCTGCTGCTCAATGGCTTCCAGCTTCTCCTGTGTGTTGCTCATGCTGCACGCATTGGTGTAGATGCACTTCAGTTAGGCTATTGATCCTGCCACCCTTTCTGGGGGAAAAGATCTCATTCCTACATTACCATTCTCAGGTGCTTTCCTGTCTCCCTGTTGGGCCTGTCTCAGGGAAGGTAGGGTGTGATTCCGGTAGTCTGTTTCTCTCACGCTCCCTGATACTCTGTCAACCTCAAAACCTTCTCTGGGAGCTCTGTCATTAGGTGGAGGACCTCCTCTAGCATCCTATCCTAAGATTTTTGTTCCTAATACTTTGCTCCTGCAGTGCCTCTCTTGTCTCAGTCTTTGACATTGATACATTATTCCTACGTGGATAGAAACCCTTCAAAACAGTTAAGTCCCAAAATCTGATGAAGAAAATTCAACCTTGTCCATCACTAAATCTTCTTGGTCTAGCAATCCCACTTAGGCTATTTTTCCTTCTTCACTTAATTAAATCCTTGTTTTTCATGCCTATGCTCCTTCAATTACCTCTTGCAAAACTGTTGTGGTCTTTACTAAGGGAAATTACTTTCCCTCTGGCCAGAGCAACTGAAGAAAGCACTAAGCTTCTCACAGGGAGATGCAATAGGTAGTACCTAACATGACAGGATTAATGGCTGTTCCATATAAGAACAAACATTTTGTCTGCAATGAATCATAAAATGGCATTATTTGCATTAGTCCTGCTTGTAGGTCAACTACATTTCACTTCGTCTTTTTTTTGGGTGAAATTTAGAGGTATATTGATTAGAAACTTTCCTTGTATATTCCCTTTCTTTGGTGGCTGTGCTGAAATACGAGATTGCTTATTGTACTTGACTGATTAATCGTACAGAGATCAAACAGCTTTACATCATTTTTGTTTCTGGCAGCACAGTGGAGAGCAAGAATCAGAATCAGAATTTTATTGCTGACAGGTAATCATCTTTCCTTTGTATTGTTGGTCAGTTCAGGTTGTGGCAGATGTATTTTATGGAGATTGAAAATAAAGAGGTATTAGAGATTATGTATGACATAAGACAGAGAAAGAAAACCAAGAAGGATAACAAATTACATATAACAGATAAATACTTACGTTTTGTACACATACTGGTAGCCATGGAGCTCAAGTGCTGGAGAGAATAGAATCATAGAATGTTTTTTTTGGAAGGGACCTTTAAGATCATGTAGTTCTAACCCCATGGCCATGGGCAGGGACAACCTTCACTAGACCAGGTTGCTCACAGCCTCATCCAGCCTGGCTTTGATGACAGTCAGGGATGGGGCATCCACAGCTTCTCTGGGCCATGTTTATTTGCATGTTTATTCATGTAATTTTTATATTGCCCAAAGGTGATAAATTAGTGGTAATGACGGTGTCACTTGCTAATCCCCAACACATTTTGCAAGGTTTGTTTCCAAGATGACATGATTGTACCTCAACTGTACTTAGTTTAAAACTGTGCAAAGGACTGTTTGCAGTTTTACTAAGAAAGCAAGTACACAAAGGAAAAATAGCACTCATCGTGGCATTCAGCAGCATGTGTTAGTTAGTTTTTGCAGGAATTGTCAGAAAAGTTGAATTACTGTCATTATTCTTCAGCACATGAAACAGGTTTTAATCTCGTGGATATCTGGATCTCCAATATATGGAGGAAATGTTAGATCCCTGTTATCCCAGCATATAAGTGTGTGTGAGGGGAAACGCTACTTAATTGTATGCACAAATCCTATCTGAAATAGTAAATATAATTCTGAAGGACATCACGAGGTGAGTTTTGGCTGTAGTGTTGCTGCAGAACAGCTACATTGTAAGAGAATGATTACTTCTTCCCTATCAAATGAAGCCTTGGCCAAGATATTATTGTCTTTGAATTCCTTTATACTCTCAAAACCAAGACTGAGCTAAGCAAACTATAATTACTTCATTTGCCATACACAGTTTCATCTATTTTGCTGTGGACATGTGCAAAGGGACGTTCAACTACAGCACACGTAACAAGGCTCAACATATTGTAGCTGAATCTAAGGACCAAAGGAGACATAATAAAAAATGAGGAATACTTATGAGAAAATATTGTCTCCTGATTTATTTGCCCTGTTGTATCTTGGGTCTGCTATATGTAGTTGCTAACCAGGTTTCAGCTAATTAAAAATGTGAGAAAACAAGATTTTAGAGGACCAATCTTCTTCAATTTAAGTAAGGTAAAAATGTAAAATTTTAAAAAATAGTATCCTGAAAGAACTGCAAGCGAATGAATCAGCACAGAGAAAATATTACACAGAACTCTAAGTGCTACTGCTCATTTCAAGAAGGCCTATGGATAAAATAAGGAAATAATATTTCAGCTCAGAGAGAACAGGGGAAAGGATAACTCAAGTTTATTGAGCCAAGTATAATCACAAAAGATGGGTGAAGCTGAAGCTTCATTTGCAATTTTTCTTGTTATCACTTGGGAAATTGCAAAAATCAAGAGTTTATTGGATTAAGTGAGCTCATAGTAGTGGTCCATTTTATGATGAATGCAGCAAAATCCTTCAGTGATACCTGGTACAACTGAATGGAATCTTATTCACTGTTAACAGTGTAGAAGCTCTTTAGAAAGGTATGAAAAAAATTTGTCCATCATTAGTGACATATAAAACCAGTGATCTGCTCATAAAGCCTGAAGAATGAAGGCTCAAAAACATTGGCCTGGGGACTAAAACACTGAAAAACCCACTGGACTCAGAAATGTGGTGGTGGGTTGTTTTTGTTTTTTTTTTTAAAGTTGGAAGTCTTTGGCCATTTGGATTTTCCACATGAAGAAGAGTAGCTGCAGGCTCAGCACAGTCTTTTCACATTCATTCTGCCTTTTTGAATACTGGACATTCAGGCATGACAGAATTGCAAGGGATTACTACCGATCCTTTATCTTCCTTCAAATCTGTATGAAAGCATTCCCAAGTGTTCCAGCTGGTAGGAATATTAAGACTGGGAGCTTTAGCAAAGTTCTGCTCCAATAACCACAATCAAATTATTTTCCTTCTTCCATTTGCACTGTGAAATCCAAAATAATGTTACTGACTTCCAGGTTTACAATTCAACTTAATGTCACTCTATTCCCCACAATTTCCCATAGCCTCCATTTTCTTAGTCATGTACTACACAGAGCGTTACTGTACGTCTGACGCACTGTGGTCTCTACACAAACAATTCCAAATCAGTTAGGAACAAATCATGAAACGAAAAATAATCGGCTGGAAAACATTTTCTGTTACATCTGTTTTCACTTTATTACAAAAGATATTTTCATACACACACTCACACTAATAGAAATAGCTTTTACTTGCTCAGAATATGGACTTCTACTCTGAAATAAAAAAAAAAGAGAGAGAATATACTCATGGAAGTATTAAGAACCATTTAGTTTCCTTGTTTTTTTTCTTTTAGTATTTATGCATAAAAAAGACTTGTTACTTCCTAGTCCATCTTCTTTCTCTTGCCTGGATCCTCCAGTAAAATCATAACAAAAAGGAGAAAAAATACCCTAAAACACCCAGCAAAGATAATTAGTCCATTTTACTGGCTTTGGGTTTCTATCACTGCTGCATACTTACAAAAATTTGTGTTTACTGTCATAGCTTCAGGAGAGATGCATTTTGTTTCTAAAAGCATCCAGCAGGACAACTGTGATATAATCTCAGTCAAGTGTCCTTCAGTGCAGTGTAAACTATGTAGTACAGGAGATTTATTAGGAAATAGCAACACCAAACTGCTGTAATTTCAGTCTATTTAACAATCTTGAGCCTTTTAAAAACCACACATTGATGTTTTACCTTGTTTGCAATATAAAGTGGGTCCTGGGACTACTGAAATTGGACTAGTGTCTTCTGTATATAAAGAATACAGCCCTTCTGCACAAATAGTGCTCTCAAATGAGGTGATTTTAAATGTCGTAATGGAACCAGGCAAATGCACTTTTATCAAGGAGACAAAAGTCAGCTGCCATCAGACAGGCTGTCCTTTGCTGGGATTATGAACACATCCTGGTGGGACATGGTCCTACCCTTCCAGTCAGTGCAGCTCTTCAGTAAGATGGTCAAACACAAAGTATGTATGTATACTTTATCAGCAGAACAAGTGAGACACATATTAGCATCTGGCCCTTCTTATTTACTGATGTCGTTGAGGGCTTCTATTTTGAATTGAAGATATTAGATCTGTGCTTAATTTGCCCCTTTGTGTTTTATTTGTAACTCTGAAGAAGAAATTGCAACAAAAAGGAGAAACAAAACTTATGTTTTGTTCCTTCACCCCTGAACAAGTGATTTAAATGCACATAATTCATGGAAGACCTCACTCCTCCCTTTGCTCACAGATAGGAACATCTTCAGTCAAATCTGCCTGTTTGGAGATGCTTTATAGTAGTCCGCTTACTTCTATTCCCTCCTCTACTTAACAGTCCACAAAAAACTTGAGAATCTGTGAAAGTTGTGTCCTTCTGAAGCCTCTTGCTCCCTGTAGTGTGGGTCCCTCTGATGTTTCAGCCCTTGACTCTGTCATATATGCAGAGCAGATAATAAAAAAACAGGTTGCTTTTCCAGAAAAGTCATGCCTCACTGATCTCATTAGGAGCATACCTTATTCTTTTTCAGCAGATCCTTTGGCTATGGCCCTTGAAGCTGTTTGAAATTCTCTGGCAGCTCAGGAGGGAGGCTGAATAGCACGGTATTTGTTCACTCCTCATTGCCAGTCTGACAAGTGAACAGCAGTTCACCAGAGTTCAAACATCTGGCAAACAGCTCGCTGCAGCTCTAAGCTGTCACACATTAATAAAGACCAATTGTTCCATCAAGAACATGTTGAGAAGTTTAAAGGAAGAGAAGAGCCAAGGGGAAACGTGCTAATTGAAAGTATCTATATAGAGCTGTAATGAATAAAGGATGCTTAATTTAACTTTCTTAAAGGTAAATCTATGTTACAGGATCAGACAGGAACTTGGTTTAGCCTAATTGAAGAGGAGCAGAGGCTGCCACCCTTAGGCCTGTTGAATAACACATTATTGAGTGGATAGTTCCATGGGATCCCATTGGATTGCAGATGTATTTCTGCAGCTGATGTTAAGGGCACATTTTCATACCAATTCTTCCTCTAATTTTAAAATATACTAATCTGCTTCTGAAAGAAGACAGAAATATATCAATCCTCTTTGTTCATGTCTTCAAACTCTATGCTTCTCATTATCTGTCAATACACTATAAATTATATATCACACAGGGTATTGGTTTTAAAATATGCCTTAAAGAGAGGCAAGTAGAGAAGGTCATGAGAAACACTATTTATATTTCATAGACAATTCATACATTTTCTATTTCAAAAGATATAACATTTGCCCTATTGCTTTCCAAATATCAGTTTCTCTGCTATTTTCAAATACATGGCTTTTGTACTGCATTGTAACATTAATTTTTAAAGAAAAGTCCATTTTGTTAGAAACAGACACAATATCTTAGCTTTTAATTCCATGTCTCTGACTACTTCAGTTTCTAACAGCTTATGAAAGAAGAAAATCTCCAAAAGAAAGAGTTTTCTTTCTTTGCTTCAGAGAAAATGAAGTCAGAAACATCTTTACATGCAGAATAAATTTGTAAAACATGCTGACGTCTTAGGAACAATACCAGGCGGTGTCCACTTAAGAATTCCCTTCAATTTTGCCCTGCAAGAGTGAGAGATGAAGGTGGCTCATGCCCTGGGTGTGCTTGGACAAGAGCGAAGGATGAGGGAAGAGTAGTTTGTTATTCCTGCTTCTGCTGTGAGAAGCTGGAAGCCTAATGCTCACCACCCTACATGTCCTAAATTATTTCTTGTCAGCAGTAGCTGCTGGCAAGGATCTGGCAAGGGCCATTGAGACTAGCATCCTTTTGCAGCCTGCTGGTCTAGGTGAGTGCTTACTGCTCTGCACCTAGAGCTAGCTCTAGTTTTATGCAACTACAAACGACTCTTACATAACATGTCTGAATAATCAGAACATTTCATGTGGAAAATTAATGTCGTTTGGAGACCAGAAATAGGCAAGATCTCTCTAAACCTTTTAGATCATGATCTGAAACTGAGTTTGTAGCAACTGGTAGGAATGATAATTTTTTGTCAGTTAATGCTCTACTTGCAAACAGTTTTGTTGGGAGTAAGCTGATTATCTTACAAATGCGAGCATAGGTCAGTGAACTGCCAGGCAGAGACTAAAGGCTAGAAGGACATGCGATATAATATATGACTTAAAGATGTCTTTGGAGGCATAATACGGGAATTTACATTATTATTGCAAGTGTTGTACTAGTGATGGGAATACTTCAATAAGGTCTTTCCAGAGTGTTTTTGTTCTGTTTTGGTTTGGGTTTTGTTTGTTTATTTGTTTTTTTAAATCAGTGTAAAATACATTTTTAAGGCTGATGAAGTTTGTTTGGAGAGGTCTCAGTGCTAAAAGCTCTGCAGGATATGGCCTTAAGTTCGTGTTGTCATTTGGCTTGACTCCCTGTTCCAGAGCTATAACAACTGAAGGGCATCAGGAGCTCTGTGATAGCTAGTGGTGAGTGTGGAATGCTGTGCAGGTGGGACAGAGCACTGGCGCTTCAGGGTTGTAGTGCAGCTGCTAGTCCAGTTTCTGCTCTTGAATTTCAGTTGTGAGATGCTTTTCATTGGACTATTTTTTCAGTTGTGAGATGCTTATAATTGGACTAACACTGGCATGTTTGCTGGACTGAGTGATTACTGTGCATCTTCATAGGAGAAGGGTGTCTTCGCCTCCTGAGGGAAGTCCCTCGACAAGACAGGAAGGCTGGGCTGCTCCAGCCCCTTTTAGACATGGTTCTATAGAGCATGACACAATGTGGACATTTCTTCCAAAACTTGGACATACGATGGGGTTGGAGAGGAGGCCCAGACACTGCCACAGGCAGCTGCCAGGCAGAAGTTCTTATCCTGGCAAGTCTTGGTCCTATTGAGCTGAAGATGCAGCATAGGAGGCATGTAAACTGATATAATGCATACAATTTGGAAGAGAACAAGAGCCATGTGATGGTGATCAGGAGAGTGGTGGGAAACCCACTTCTCATCCCTAATACACATGGACTTAGAGGCTTAACAACCACATGCT
Organism: Eurypyga helias; assembly: GCF_000690775.1. NCBI lineage: Eukaryota > Metazoa > Chordata > Aves > Eurypygiformes > Eurypygidae > Eurypyga > Eurypyga helias. Next base: position 105,697 of record NW_010228775.1, read on the forward strand.
TATTTGTGATGAGGCCTAATCTCCTCCATCATTGTGGGCAGTCACATGTTTTACAGAAGTCTAGCTGCCAATAGGTTCTTGCAGCCCAGACTAAACAGGGGTGGTTCTTTGCACAGTATTTGTCACCATTGGCCTTGTGGTAATTCATTCATCTGTCCATTGCTGTCACTGATCCTCTGCATCTGTTCAGCTGGTCTTTGCTGAACTGCTGGTTGACGATGAAGTGCTTAGATGTGGAAAGAAACATACAACTCTTCCTAGGCTTTTTGTCAGCCTTCCTGTTGCTAACCTTGATATGGGAAACGCGTTTAGTTCGAATGTGTTATAACATTAGTTTAACTTTGTAGCGTTAAAGCCATGCCGAGGCACGGGTTACCCACCAATGTTAGTTTGGTTCTGCTGTTGTTTTGCTTTAATTACTTTGTTCTGTAGCCATAACTCTCTGTCCTAACTGTCCTGTAACATGCCCCGTGATGTTATACAAACCACTCGCCTTGTACGAACCACTGATCCAGTAAAAAACCAGTTTTGCCTGACCACATGCGTAGGGAACAAGGACTTGGCAACAGAAACGGCAGGGGGTGAAAAGTGCACCGTGACAAAGACCTGCAGCCTTCATCCCAACGATCACCTAAAGCAACCACCAGAGTAAACTACGCAGATGCAAAGAGGAGGAGTCCGGGGCGTGACATATGCTAATGACTTCTCAGAACTAATTATAATAACCCACTCTATTCTCAGAAGTATAATGAATATGTAACCAAGAGCCATATGTATGGAAAACTTTTGATTATATAAAGAATCTGCTTAAGCATTAAGGTGTGCAAGTTAGGTGGAGCTATCCCCCTTGCACCTGGCGCTGTAATAAACATACCTGCTTTATAACTCTCCGTGAGTTGTAGGGTTTGTTTCCGCACGTCAACCTGACGTCTGCTCTAGCATATAAAACAGCTGCATGTGGTGTCTTCACCACCAGGTTTTGAAGGCATTGAGATGCATGGTGGAGAGTCTGCTGGGGCAAGATTTGGGAACCCATTGGGACCCAATGTTTCTGGTGAGGAGAGTCCAACACCTGAAGCGCCTATGCTGCTTGTGGGTGTCCCCCTGAAACACTGTTAGGATGCTGCTGTGATAAGGCGATGTGATTAGCTGGTCAGTTTGTCCCTATGGCCACCGTTGGAAGACTTTGTTGTAGGACAGTGTAGGAACAAACTTGTGTTTCTGGTTAGCAAATGGGAACAGCATAAACTTCCCTATGTTGCAAGAGGAAATGGCTAAATATATCAAATACTATTGCAAACATAGTGTGACAATAGTTGCTCTCTTTGTTCATAAGCTTCATAAAATTTTGCTAGAGTAGCCCAGATGTTTATTACAGTGCCAGAGCTGAAATTTTACTGGTAACAAATACAGTTTCAAAACAATGTAGATAGTGCTTCCATTTACATCAAAACATCAATATTCTTTTATAATAGTACCTAAATATGAAGTATCATTTTAAAATGAGAACTGGACATATACAAATTGTAATTCATTGTGAAAAACATCCGATGTATTGCATTTGAGTGGTCTATTTCTCCTTATTTAACATTTTAAATTTGTTAGCTTGAGTTTCATTTCCCTTGTTGTTGTAATACAGAGGACTTTGAGATTATGATCTTTGCTGTATATGAATGCATCAAAGCAGGTGGATTAAATCAATTTTAATACAGCAAATGCAGCCGTGAGGAGAAGGACTTGGGGGTACTGGTGGACAAAAAGCTAAACATGAGCCGGCAGTGTGCGCTGGCAGCCTGGAAAACCAACTGTATCCTGGGCTGTATTAGGGGAAGTGTGGCCAGGAGGTCGAGGGAGGGGATTCTCCCCTCTACTCTGCTCTTTTGAAACCCCACCTGGATTGTTGTGTCCAGCTGTGGAAGCCACAACATAAGAAGGAGATAGACCGGTTGGAAGATAGGCCATGAAGATGGTCAGAGGGCTGGAGCCCCTCTGCTATGGGGACAGGCTGAGAGAGTTGGGCTTGTTCAATTCCCTGAGCCTCCTCCTGGAGAGGAGGAGGCTCCAGGAAGACCTTATTGCAGCCTTCCAGTACCTGAAGGAGGCCTACAGGGAAGCTGGGAGGGGACTTTTTGCAAGGGCATGTAGTGACAGGACAAGGGGCAATAGGTTTAAATTGAAAGCAAGGAGGTTTAGATTAGGTATCAGGAAGAAATTCTTCCCGGAGAGGGTGGTGAGGCACTGGAACAGGTTGCCCAGAGAAGCTGTGGATGCCCCATCCCTGGATGTCTTCAAGGCCAAGCTGGATGAGGCTTTGAGCAACCTGGTCTAGTGCAAGGTGTCCCTGCCCATGGCAGGGGGGGTGGAACTAGATGATCTTTAAGGTCCCTTCTAATCCAAACCATTCTATGATTCTATGAAATGGAACAAAAAATGTCACAAAAGTGTTGATGTCTTCCAAAAACCATATTACTAAGAGACCCGTGGCAGATTTGTTTCCAAGGTTTTTCTATAGTAGCTGTACTGGTACCACAGAAATTCTCTGGTAAATTACAATTCATAGTTTTATGGGCCTGTTTTTCCCCTGGGTAACCTTGAGTTTTTATGGTGTCTCACTTAATATCATGGTTGTTTACAGTGTTCATCAACACAGGTGATGGCAAAATAGCCTTCTAACACATGATTCACAAAATTATTGCTGTTAAAATGTCTTCCCACTTTCTGATAAGCTGATTTTCCTCAGGACATCTAAGGGAGGGCATTTGATCAAAATATTGAATGTAGGAGAAAAGAACACTGTGAGTGGAAGTTATTCAACAACCGCAGACTTGAAATTTTGAAGCCCAGTTCTTTCTCTGAAAGTACTAACATCCTTGATGATGATGTAAAGTTCTTCTATTGTATTTATAAGGTGATTATATTCAAGTGTCCCAACAATTCTTTATTATAGTATGTATATAGCAATGCTTAATCCACAGCTTTTGGAGTGTCAGAAAATATATTTAGCAAAGTAGCAATGCAAGTTAATATTTAAGATGTAAAATGACTATAATAAAAAACTGGTAAAAGGAAGCATGTGAAAAGATGAAATTTACTATCTAGTATAAATAAGTGAGCCAACAGAGCATCTTCTAAGAAATCAGCACTGTGGAGGCAGCCTTGTAATTTTATTATGAAATTACTCATATTGCCATTCTTGAGACTTAATTTTGCCATACACTTTAAGGTTCTATTATCCATCATGAATTATTTTAATGTAGGACTCCACACTATAAATTTGGGAGAGATAAAAGCTAAAAAATATGGCCTATGCTATATTGTATATTTGGTTCCAACTTGAAATATGTAAGTGAAACATGGGAAGTTGTTAGTAAGCAGTAATAAATTTGAACAATCATGGTAGTTTTAAAGAATTCAGGCTTGGCAGAATGTGTGCTTTCACTGTCACAAAGCTAAAAGGAAATCCTGTGCCTTGGAACCCCAAGGGGTCAAAATTATTTCAAGCAGTAAGGATTAAAACCAAATTTATTTTCCGTTTGGGGAAGGCTGAGCATTTTGTTCACTAACTCCATTAAGTACCTATTTCTCTAATATATCACCCTATAGACAGACATCTCTATAGCTTCAAGATTGTATAGAGAAGGCCTGTTAGGAATTGCAATCAAGGAGTCAGATCTTCATCTAGTAAATTGGCACAGCTCTGGTGATTTCAGTCTGGGACTTTCAGAAATTAGTAAAAAATGGTGAATTCAAAGGTTAAAACTTCTACTGCTCTTGGAATTTAAGTTACTCTCCTTCTAATTGTTGGTGATTTCCTCTAGCAGTATATAAATATTTATAATAACTACTAAAATACTTGGCTGTTCAGTCTCAGCTACAGGAAGCTGATAACAGATTTTTTGGATGGCTCTAAATCAAAAGTATCTAAAAGCACATCATGTGAAAAAGAAAATAGAAAACAAATTAGAGATAAGAAACTCAAAACCAATTTCAGATCTATGCACTAATATTATGTCCTGGATCTAGTAAGACTAACCCTGCTGATAAAAAGAAAATGGAAAATAGATTTTGGAAAGCAAATCCAGGATGAAATTTGGCATGACAGTTTTTTAGAAAGTATGTATGTGTATGCATAACTTCCCCCTCGTCCACCACATATCCCTCCAGAGAGGTATCCTATAAAGTTTGGCATGCTTCCTATAGAAATCAGTACCACTGTTCAAGAGGCAGAAGTTTATTGTTTATAATTTTCACACAAAATAGTTGGTTTACACTTTTCTACTTCTACCTGTTCCTTCGCTGGGCTTGGAAAAATTGTTGGTTTTGTTATGTACAGCAGAGACACACCTTTATGTCTACATGACCCTCCAAGTCTCCAGTGGTGACCAGGTGGCCAGGAACTGCTGCCAGTGGGAGAAAGACCTTCCTGCAAGTGCCCACAGCAATGGTTCTCCTACTCTCCCTTTCCGTCTGCTCAGTCTCACTCCTACACCCATGTAGATTTCTGTCCCTCTGGGAGTATCAAATAATACATCAGCTGTGTATGTCATCATCTTTTAACTGGGGGTATGAAAACCCTTGACAGAGATAGGAGGAGAGTATTAACTGACTACTGACAATTACTTTTTGGGAGCATTTCCTTGCTGTGCTCACAAGACATATCAATCAGATTTTGTACCCATCATTTTGGTGAATCCTTGCAGGATACTTCCCTTAAAGGAAACTGTGTGATTCATTCTTCTTGAGAAGATGAGGTGGCACTCAGCTTTTGCAAGGATTAAATGCCGGAGGGGTAGTACTTGTATCACTTCCAAGGGAAATGCAGGTTCTTAAGTGTGTCTTAGTTATGACTCATGCAGGATGGGTCAGTAACTACTAGTGTGCTCTACAATGTCCTTATGAAAGGGATTTTAGGCATCTAATGCAGTGAAATAAAAATAGGACAAGATGAATATGTCCTCCTCTTACAGAGTAAAAACATATGTATTTTAAACTGTGTCCAACACCACAAATATAAACCATTAGGGGGACCCCCTGGGATACAGAAACAGCTATAAACAGATATACCACAGTATTTTTATATTACTTTCAATAGAAGTATAACCAGAGCAGTATATCTTACTTTTTTTAATCAATATTCCATTTTACAGTCTCATTTTTGGAAGCAGAGCTGGAGTTCTGCATAGCCATCACTCCTGTGCTGTTGAATGACCTCTTGGATTTTCTTTGCTGTAACAAAAGTCATAACTAGTAAATGTGTCATACTTATTTGCTACTGATTGATAAGCATGTTTTTATATAGATGAAAATCTTGACATCATATTAAAAAGTAAGTAGGCAGAGAAAAAGCTGCCTTTGCCTGAGCAGCATGTGTTTTTTGGAGGATCTCAGAACCAAGCACTCTGCAGTTATGCGGTAGCTCCTCAGCTCACACTCCTGTGATATGCTCAGCCCAGCAAAGGGTCTCAGTGATGCAGCAGAGGCAGGGATTAGCAAGGCTATCCTTGCTCCTTGAGATGTTGCAGCATGTCCTGAGGTGCTGAAGTGTGTCCAGAGAAGGGCAACAGAGCTGGTGAAGGATCTAGAGCACAAGACCTGTGAGGAATGGCTGGGTGATCTGGGGTTGTTTAGTCTGGTTAAGAGGAGGCCCAGGGGAGACCTTAATGCTCTCTACAACTACTTGAAAGGAGGTTGTAGTGAGGTGGTTGTTGGTCTCTTCTCTCAAATTGCAAGCAATAGGATGAGAGGAAATGGTCTGAAATTGCACTAGGGGATGTTCAGATTGGATATTAGGAAAAATTTCTTCATGGAAAGGGTTGTCAACCATTGGAACAGGCTGCCCGGGGAAGTGGCGAAGTCACCACTCTTGGAGGTATTTAAGAGGTGAGTTGATGTAGTGCTTAGGGACATGGTTTAGGGTAGGCTTGTCAGTGCTAGGTTGATAGTTGGACTCAATGATCTTAAAGGTCTTTTCCAACCAGAACAATTCTATGATTTTATGATTCTAAGGCTCAAGGATAAATTCTGTATATGCTGGTAAAAAGGGAACTCAGGCCAAAGAAGTTTTACCTTCATGGAAGGTAAAACTACCTGGAAGACTGATGCTGCAGCCTAAGCAGAATCTAGCTCAGAACTTGGATGAAGGTCTCTCTCTGAGTGACACAAACATTCTGCTTCCTGATGGCTGCTTTTTTCCTCCTAGTTGTCACAAATCTGAGACCATGTACTTGATGCCACAGTCCTTGCACTAAGCATGTAAGCCACCTTTCTGCAGGGTTTACATGGCATAATAGCATTAGCTCTATGGTAAATTATGGTTTGCATACTTGTGTGTTTGCTGCTGGGTTAAATTTCCTCTAGTTTCTTCTGGATTTTCTGGGCTATTATCCACTTCCTTAGATCAATTCTTCAGAAATGGAAAATCACTGAAAAAAATGACATCAGCATGACATCCCATTGACTTGATAAACATGGGTAATCATGAAAAAATTATAGCATCTCCCTAACTCTATCAATACTTCAAATTTTATTGGGTGTTCCTACTTTTAATTCACTAAACGAGAAGGGTGTCAAATTTTCTCATATGCATTTCAAACTCTGAGATTAAAACAGTAGAAAAAATTCCAGTTGGTAAAAGACACAAGATGTTCAATAGCCACAGAGTTCATGAAAGGCAGAGTGTATGGTGATGCCTTTCCACCATCAGCAAAAGAATAGCTAACTTTAATAAGAAAAGAAAAAATAATACCAATAATTAAACATTAGATAACGTTTTCTTGTAGTATATTTTCAAGATGTAACCTGCTGCAGAGCTCTTTGAAAACACCTACATTCACTTTCAATGCTGATATTTTTTGGCACTAGATATTTTAAATATATTGCTAATTAAATATCAAATGTTGTCATTCTCAACATACTCAACAGTTCATCTTCAGCAAGTAGAGGAAGACACTAACACACTTGACTTGTATGGCATCACAAAATGAATGAAGACGAGATATAATTACAGACTACATCTACATTGTTGGGAACACTGTAGTAAGGAAGGCATTGTCTAAGCTAAAGGATGATACTGATACAGGAACAAGAGATTGTAAAACAGGTTATGAAGAGATTGTAAAACAGGTTATCTGGGTGTGAAAAAGTTTCTGACCATTAGAATGATGATGTTTCCAAACAGAGTAGCAAACATAAAATTCTGAACTGATTCAAAGGTGGAGCATGATAAACTCAAGGTTTATCCAGCCAGGGCCAGACCACCACCAATACCCAACAGGCCCACAGCAACTGCCCAGTACCAGCTTCAAGAAGCTGGAGGAGATTGGGAAAGGGCCATGCCCTTCCTCTGGGACCCAAGGGAAACCGCTTTGGTCACTTTTTTTCAGGATGTAAACCTTTTGTGTGAAAAGAGTAACTTCAGAAGCAGAGCTGGCACAGAGGTATCCTTTCAAGTCCTACATTCTTGGGAAAAATCTTCTCCTCTCAAGTATTAGGAGTCTTTGGGTGGCACACTGTTCTTGGGCCTTTTGGGATGCTTTCAAAGGTTTCAGTAGCAGTCAGGCATCTAGTGAGATTTGCAATGGAAAGTCAATGAATTCTCCAGAACAGAACATCTTCCTGCTTAAGTCACTCCTAGCTGTGAGAACTTTGAAGGGATGATTTCATGTGAGAGTGGTTGCATTTTATACCTGTTTTACAAATGCAGAGATGAATGCGCTGTGTATCAGACAATACAAAATATTACTTTTGTGTGTACATGTTTAGACAACTAGATTTTAGAGCTTATTTATGAAAATTTTTTTGTTCCCTCTTGCCTCCAAGACATATCTTATTATCATTAAAAACATCCTTTACTGAAAGAAAATGGGGCAAGTAAGGTCCTCAGAACACAATGATGGTTATTATTTTTGTTGTAAACCCATTTCATCACAACTTTTGAAATTATCTAACCCCTGCCAGGGGCAGTGAAAGGAGTGACTTGAAAGTGTGAGATGTCGATGAACTGCCAATGGATTTTTTAATTTTACTTTTTTTTTTTTTTCATATTGCTGTGCTGGCATAGACTCAGCAGGTACATAAAATAAAATGTTCCAACCCATTTCACCCTCCAAGCTGGAGTGAGGTATGTTCATTTTCACTCTCTGCACTCACTGCTTTTCTTAGAGAGTCAGAGCTCATGTTGCTGTGCAATCCTGAGCTTCTTTTATGAGCTTGGCTGGAACGCTGCTGGGTATCTTTCTTCACTTCAGCTTCTTTAATCTTGGCTTGCAAAATCAGAAGCTCTTCCCTGGCTGCACAGATGATTACCTTACCTTTGGTAAAGTCTCAAATACCCTTAAGTATGCCACATAGGTTCTTACAATATCCTTTTTCATTTCCACACTTGGTATGCCCTTTTAATTCTGCATATTGGCTAGTGGTGTATTAATTTTTTTGGCTGTATAGTGGCCAGTCTGTCTTTGAATCTGTTTCTTCTTGTATTTGTCCTTTCTATTTCCAGAGAACCAGATGAAAATATTTGCTCCATTTAGATCCTGAGAACAGACTCTGCTGTCAAGAGAAAAATAGACAGGTCGAATTCCAACAACAACAAGAACAATTATAAATTATGGACCAAATGAGCAGTTTGCTTTGCTGAACTGAATCATGATAGTTTGCTGAAACATCTAGTAAGATGTTTTTGGAAGACTGCAATCTCATCACCCTCTTGTTTTCACCCTTTGAAAAAGAAATTAGAAGCAAACCATAACCTCAGACTCTAAATCTCCCAAATGGAGCAGAAAACCCAAGATCTAAAGCTTTTTATGGACTACTACACTGACTGTTGCTCCTAAGAAAGTCTCAGATTTAAACTTATTCACATTTCATGAATGAACATGAATTTGAGTGAATCTTTTGACTAACTCTTTTTCATCTATATTTTGAACCTACCTTGTCTTTTTAGAAGGAGTTAAGTTTCAGGCATACCAGCCTAATAAGTGGCCTCTATCATTATAGAAAGTGAATCCCCTGAAGACATAAATAAAACTTTTTTTCTTTCACCCTCGCTTCACATATGGGAAAAAGAAGTGCAGAGGGTTTAAACAACTTTTTCAAGATCACACAGGATTTTGGTGGTAGGAATTGAGCTGATTTTTTACATCCCAGTTTTGAAATCATGGCCAATCTTTCTCTGTTTTCATCTGGTGAGATATTTTGAAACAATTTTAAAAACCTGAGATGATATTTTAAGTTGCAGTTGTCCCATCACCTTCAAAGATTTAGTTCTTAATAAGTATCATTGTGATGTGTTGCTTCCTCAGAAGCCCAAAACATAATTTTCTTGCAGCCTGGTCAATAGTACTCTACAAAATACCCCACTACTTGCAGTTAGCAGGAAGTGAGGCATCTGATGCTGTCTTCCCAGTGTAGATATATGATTTTTCAAGATCTGATGGTTTTGACTGGCAATTTTAAAGTAGAAGTCACATTTTGGGAAACTTTAATATTGATCTTTCAATTGTTATAGCTATTTCAAATGCAAGTAGTCTGCAAAAGATGTTATCATTGTGCACTTATTTACTAGTAAATTTGTAAGATTTAAGTTTTTTTCCTGGTTAGTTATTGTTCAGTTTGGTGTAGGGATTCTGACACCTGAGGTGTTGTAATAAATGAAACTAAAAAATTGGATTTCCCTATATTTGTAAATTAGCCAGATCCTTTTTTCAATCTTTTACTTCACTAGCTAATAGCTGGACTCTTCCATTTGTGTTAATCAAGAGAAGAGGCAGGGATAACAGAGAAATTCTTGAAAAGAGCATTTCAAATATGTCATGGCAAAAGATGACAAGCATTGCATTAACATTTACAGAGGAAGTATAAAGAGATGACAGAAATGACCTAAAGAAAGTTTTGCTGCTGTGGATCATTTGTTGCTCATGGCTTTATTACAGCAGAAGAGAGTTTGCTGGAAGTCCTCTAAGTCAGTCTGCTCATTTCAGTGACTTTTAGATAATTTCCTGAAATGTTATGTTTGCTTAACAGCAAGGAAAAGTTTCCAACTCTGTACTGGAAACCCCTATATTCTACTGCTGATTTCAGTATGTTGTGAGTCAAAATAAGATAAAGGAAAATTTCCAAGTCTCATGAGAGCATTTTAGTCAAAAATGAAGTTAGGCTGTTAGTTAGGGTTAGGCTGTCATTAATGTGACCCAGCCAACTTCCGTAAGCAATCCTCTACTTCCATATCTGCTAAAAAGAAATTGTAACAATCTTTCTACCTTCCCTTTATCCATTGTGAGGCTGCTCGTTCCTTTGCTTGTGATGGCTGATATATATATATATATCTCACATATATAACATTATATAATGTATTATAATATTCATATATACCACACTATACTATATGGTAATATCATATATTAATAATGCATTTACATATACTATATGTATTATGATACGATATAATTATATTATACTTATATATATATCTTAATCTTCAGAAATCATCACACTGTAGTGGATCGACCCTGGTCAGCAGCCAAACACCCATCCAGCCTCTCACTCATTCCCATCTCCTGCATAATGGGGAGAAGACAGAAGGAAGATGAGAAGACCTGTAGATAGAGATAATGTTTTTTTAATAGGAAAAGCAAAAGCTGAGAATCCAAGAAAAGCAAAAAGAGGAATTCGTTCACTGCTTCCCACAGGACAGTGGATGTCCAGCTTATTCCTGGGAAGCAAAGCCTCAGCTCACCTAATGGCTGCTTGGGAAAGCAAACTGCATAACTGTAATCATCTCCCCCATTCTTCCTCCATTCCTTGGAGTTTTATCGGTGAGCACAACATCATATGGTATGGAATATCCCTTTGGTCAGTTTGGGTCAGCTGTCCCAGCTGTGTCCTCTTCCAGCCTCTTAACCACCCTCAGCCTATTTGCTCTCGGAGGAGGATGGGAAGAGCAAAGACCTTGGTGCTGTGCAAGCACTGTTCAACTATGCCCAAAACACAGCTGTGCTATCCACACACTTTTAGTCCCAGATGCAAAGCACAGCACCATACAGACTGCTCTGAAGAAAGTTAACTCTATCTCAGCCAGAACCAGTACACATACTTATCACACACAGACTATGCTAATTGCTTTTCTGAGCATTCCATAATACCTTCTTCTTCAGAATCTCAGTATTATAATACTGACTTTAATAGACTTCACTGTATTATATCAGTCACCCAACCTGAATAGTCTTCAAGAATTTGAATTCTGAGGATATTCAGTATCATTGGCAAATACCAATTAATCTAGTATAATTATTTCCAGTGTTCCAAGGCTAAAATCACTCTTCCTTGAATACCATTATTGCTTAATAAATTACATACTCTCATTTTGAACAATATTAAATAATTGCCCCTCAGATTTACAACTGAAGGACTGTTCACATTATGCATAATGCCTTATGAAATACTAATTGATGGCTTTCTGCAGTGTCTCAATGGAATAATTGCTTGTTTAGTGCAACACTTTCACTGAAAAAATGCTTATTCTTTGCATTTTTTCCTTGTAAAATAATTTTCCTTCCACTGTAATATTTTCAGAAAGGTTTCTGGTTTGGAGTAATTGGACCATGATCTATCATATCATTTAATTGCTGAAGCATGAGCTGTATGGTCACTGTTTCTATTTTTTGAGTTGTCTGCAGGCAGCTTTTATACATCCTCCTTTAAAATACTTCATGCTTGTATATTCTGCTGTAAGATTTGCCATGCTTTATCTAAAAACTGGCTGTTCAAACCAATGCTGTACCACCCTTCTTAGAAACCAATACTTCCAGGTTTGAAGGAAGACACAATAAAGCCAGGGATCCTAAAGAGAAACTGTCTTTTATTATTTTATTTATTATTTTATTTTTTATTATCATAAAGAATTGTGATAAAATTGTTTCTGGTTGGAAGCAGGCAACCCTAAACTTAAATAGTGCTAACTGGCATAGAAAAATATGAGATATCTAGATTGATTTGGGGTCCTGTGTAGATTTGATTGTGGAACAGTTTTTGTCCTGGTGGAATTCCTGTTGGGGTATCCAGGTGAGCAATCAAGTTCATCTTATGTGATTTTGCCTTGGTAAATCTCCTTGTTTATTCTATAAACCTGGAGGAATTCACAACTTCTAAAGTAAAAGGATGTGTACCTGCACTGAGATATTATCATGATGTTCTGGTGAGATGTAGTAGAGTCAGACAGCCATAATAGTACTTGGAAAATGCTTGTAGATCCCATAGCACAGATCATCATCAGTGAACTGAGTTCAAACATGTTTTGGAGGAACAAAGTGAAAACAGCCTGGAATAGTAACTTGAGAACTAATGTGGATATGAGAAACTATCTCAATAGTTTCTGGTAAAGATGGTATCCATGATACTTGCCTTACTTGCCTGATACATGCAGGCTACTGGGACTGTGGTGGAGTTATTAACTAGTTGACTGTGCTACAACTGTATTTTTGTATTAAGGAAGCAATCTGTTTAAATTTTTGTGTTAAGGAAGTAACCTGTTCTAATTCCCATAAATATGTTTTTTTCTTAATCATGTATTTTTTAGTGGGTTAGTGTGCTTAGTGGGTTCCCTTTGTCTAAAGCAAGAATTCTTTCCTATTTGAGAGTGTAAAAAGAGCTGTATGGAATTATGTCCTCGGTGAGCTGATCATAATGTGGATCATTAAATCCCTAAAGATTTAGCATGCAGTTCAACAATTGCCAAATATATTTAGAAATTTTTCAAAAATTTTTGTTTTCCTTAGG
>NW_010228775.1:118498-143836 GCF_000690775.1 Eurypyga helias
CAAGAAAAAATAAACATTGTAACCCAGATTTAGCACAAGCCTTGTTTATGAATGGTAGGATGGTAATTTTGCTTTGCATGGTACTTCAGTTAGAAACATCCCGGCTATGTCTATTTCTCTTTACTTATTTTCATTGTACCCAACCATCAGCTTTTCAGCAGTGATGTCATCTGGACCAAGGGGAACATATTCTGACAATACATTTCCAGTTTGCATCCACATATTGACAAAACAAACCAAAACCACAATAGCCAATCATTTGTGAAAATTTTCTGCTGGGATTAGTTCATTGCAGATGCTTTTAATGACACACAAGACACAAAATGTTAAAGCGTTCAACCCAATCTCAGAGGTTTAATTGTGAAAAAAGGGTGGGTATAGTCTCATTCCAGTGTCTTGTATATGATTCCACTTTGTTTCACTGTAGATAAATATTTTCGTTGTTTTGACAAGTTCAACATAAAGTAAATGAAAAAGCATCAATGAATAAGTGATAACAGTAAAGAAAATAGAAATTATTTGGAGCTGAATCCTTTAATTCACTGATACTACATTTTAGACAAATGTGCTCCCTTATTTGTATTACAGTATGAAAACAACCATCATTATTTCATATGTCAATAGGAAGGAAAAAAAATTCTTTTCACTTTACTTGGGGTATGGAAGGATGTTTTTGAATTTTAGAAAAGAAAGCTCTAAAAAATCATTTTCTGAAAGAAGACTATTGGAAATACATTTGCTAGTAAGAAAATAATCCAGTATTTTAGCCATGTTGTCAGGATATTAGAGACAAAAAGGCCAAAATGTAAATGTCTGATGACATCTGATCTGACTTTTTTTTATATGACATCATGATATTTAGCTGGAATACAAATCTTTTCATAAGATGTCAAGGAGCTTTGGAACAAAATTTCTGGAACTTACATAGTTTATGACATTTTAATGAAGAAAACTTCCTACCAGATAAATTGAAAACACCCTCATCTTTCACAGAATTTAGCTTAAGGATATCTTAAAATCCCTACAAACAAGAAAGAGACAGCATAGATATTTTTATGCATGCTCCTGAAATTTAGGCACATCTAAAATCTGAAAGTATTTATAAGAGCTTAATTCTTAGCATGAGATTTTGTGTCAGTATTTTTGTGCATGAATAAAGTATACAATCAGATTTCCATTCTGTAACTTGTCAGGCTGTTGCTTATACAGTGCTGTGAAGGGTTTACAGGTTCAGAAGCATAAATCTGAAATGGGGCTGCCACATTAAAAATGCTTTTGAGGCTTCCAAATCTAACAGGATGATCCATTCTTCTGCCTCATAAAAGCTGATAGTTCAGGAATTAATCCCATCACCAACCCATTGATAATACTTGTATTATCAATCAATAGCTGGTATTCTGTGCTTGAAGGCAGTGTTATTTTTTAAAATACTATTAATGATATTTTTATTATTATAATATTTTAATTATTGTTTCAAAGTTTTTATTTGCCCATTGTTTATTTACCCATAAATTAAGCTTGATAAAGTATTTGTCTGATAAAAATTTAAATAAGGGCTTCAACTAGGAAAAGAAATTCGTGCAGCAAATGCCAGGTTTGTGCAGACAACATGAAAGTATACTTTGCAGCTAATTACTTCAGCTTTCTTGCGTGCAGGTGCTTAGCCCTGGGAAGCACTAAAGGGTGAAAAAGCCCCAAAACCAGGGAAGAGTCAGATGTGAAAGCAAAATACTGAAGTATTTTAAACCTCTTAAGGAACTCTAGCCTGTATTTGCTTACACAAATGGGGATGTAAACTCTTCAAGAACAGGAAGCAAGATATCTACTGCTTGAAAACTTACTGGGTGTGGGAAACTATGTGACACTGTTTGTGCTTGTCTTCGGGGGAAAAGGCAAATCACAGAACTTTGTGAAAAAATCTTCAAAGATTCTCAGAATTTCTTCAATATTTTTATTCTCATCTATCTGGATCTGGTGTTTCAGGGCAGGAAGGAATCAGGAACATTTGCCATTGTGCAAGTGAATTTGCTGGTGTCACTCTGTAATGAGTTAGGGGCCAGCTCAGCTCCCACTTGAGTCATTGGGAAAAGTCTCATTGCCTTGATAGCATGTTAATCAAGCTCTCAGTGCTCAGAGAAGTGGGACAGAACAGACCTGAACACACTATTCTTTCTTATAATGTGACATTTTGGTACCAAGAGGAAAAAAATTCACATAGGAAAGATCAGAAACAGATTACATTTTAGGACAAAGAGATTAAATGTGAAAGATGGACAAAACAACAATAATCCAAAGCACATTTCCAGCCTGGAAAAAGGTTGTGACATGTGGCATTCTCTTGAGATATACACATTCTTAATAGCTTGGAAAAAGCCATTAGAAATTACTCTTTCCAGCTTTACAAACTCCATCATCTAAAGAGGATTATGAGATTACAGTTTTAAGAAAACTAGAAGAATAGGTTAAGTCTCAGTCAGTTCCTGTTTTCATTACTATCACTGTCTTAAGGCAAGATTAAAATTGTTCCATTTGATATTTTCATTAACCCCTTAATCTGAGAAGTGAGCGTCAATTTAGTCTTGTCAGGTTAATGTCTCAGGGAGTGGCTGTGTCCCTGACCTCTGACTTCTTTGTCCTTTCTCTCATTAGTTTGATTGTTTTGCTACGTTCTGCTTTCCCTCATGTACCTAGTTAGGTATTTTAAGAATGTGGTGTACTCAGTATACTGT
Organism: Eurypyga helias; assembly: GCF_000690775.1. NCBI lineage: Eukaryota > Metazoa > Chordata > Aves > Eurypygiformes > Eurypygidae > Eurypyga > Eurypyga helias. The sequence continues at coordinate 121,228 of NW_010228775.1, forward strand.
GACTCTTTGTATGGTTTGTAAACAAATATTTTTTATTCCTGTTTCTTAATGTTAAGTCTATACAGCCCTAGAGTGGCAGGCATGAGAATGGCTCTCGATGACTCACACATGGGGCCATCCCCGAAAGCAGGACTTTCACCTGGGTGCAGATGGTAATCCTGCTGCCATCAAACATCCTGCAAAGTCCCTGGGCAGTCTGACAATGTGAAATTCTCCCAAAGAGAATGCTCCTAAATTTCAGTTCTGCATACACCAAACCTGTCACAGATAATGAAAGGTCAGGAAAGGAAAAATTACTGTAATACATTTCCTGCAACGGACAAACGTGCTTTCCTTCCACTGGCAGATGTTGCAAGGGCAATTCAGAAGGTACCTGGCCTTCCATATGACTCTATCCCTAGGAAGAAGAGAGGATACCATTATTTTTCCCAGCACCCATTCCAGATTGTAATCTTATGGCGCACATTGGGTGCTGTGCCTGCCTTCTGTGGAATGGGACAGAAAGTACTAAGCAGAAGCTGAAAGATAAATTCATTTAGAAAATCTGGTGGAAACAGTTTTCCATGTGAAGAATAAATATTTTATGGTTTCAAAAGTTACTGAGACAAAAACTCTGGAGGTAGTTCAAATAGCCTGCAAGATGTCATTCCAAGGGAAATAAAGTACTTCAAGGAGTCCTGAGAAGAAAAAGTTTTACTTAAAAAACCCCAAACAAACAAAAATCTGACCACTAAATGACAGCAATACTTCACTTGCAAATCAATCAAAATTTTCTGACTGAGGAAAAAAAATGTCTATAATAGTAGAAAAGGGCAATGTGAAGAGGTATTTTTCTGCCTTTGCTTTTCCAGAAGAATCTGAGTTATTTTGTATAAAACATGGAAATAATGTAACATCATTTTTGCCTATTACTAAAGAAAGCAAATATAGGAGATGTCTGCCTTTCATTTGGGAAATAAGATGATGAGAATGATGCTGAGGTGGGCTTGAGGTGAACCTATAGCTGCTGAGGGATTGCAAATACACACAGTAACCCTTTGTGCTTTTTCTCTGGTTGCATTCTTGTCTAAAACTGAAAGTTTTTAGTTAGCAGGACTAGAATAAAGAAACCAAGAAGGAAAACAAAAATCAAAATGGTGGGCTTAAAACACTATAGGTACTGTTGACATAGGGAAAACAAAAGCAAAAAGCCAACATACATTATTCATGAATATCCATGTGCACACAGGAGAATTAAATACACGTAAGAACATCTTTATGGATTTTTGTCTTCAAGAGGGGAGAAGAAATAAACATGAAGTGAGGAAAAAGACCACAAGTGTGCTATTAACATCTTCAGATGTTTTGAGTGATACCTGGTGGGCAAGATCCATGATACATAAGGAAGTTCTTTAAACATCAGGAATGCTTTTTAAGAGCTAAATGGAACCAAGAGTGGCAATATCAATGACAGCAGGTGTTTTATTGTGCTTTTAAGGATGACTACTGCAATGTCATGAGTCTGAAAATACTTGGCTATGCTAAGTCTATAGCGATGTGCGCATCACACTCCCTTGAGGTAATCACTGTTACTAATTTATGTCCAGAGTTGCATGGGTAGTAATTATACTTCTCATGTATATTAATCTCTAGACTTGTTGGAACAAAAATTCTAACTTGTACATTTCTGTGACATACTCATTCTGAACAAAATCTCCCATACCACATGTTTCTTTGCGCTTATATTCTGCAGAAAATGTCTATTTCAGCTGGACAGAACTTAATTTTAATCTCCAGCTCCAAAGCACAAGTCTGCTAAGTTATAAAAGAAATGTATGAAAAGATCAGCACTAGGTCCCAAATTTTGTGAGAAAGGTTGTTTTCTGATGTAATACGGGTGTCTGTAAATAATATCTCAATTATAACAGCTGCCTTTGAGATGAGAGGGTGAACCACTGCCAGTTGTTTGTATCGGCGTCATACTCATGCAGTCTTGTGGTTTTTCACTAGTTTAATATTCCACAGAAAAGGAATTTTAAAAACATGCCATAAATGATTGCATTTTCAGATGAACACCACAGCAATCTTTCATTGAGCTTTTGGAAGAGTTTGCCAGCATTTTTTTTGTGTTTCATGTACCATGTAAGCTACTAGGAACTGCTTTACTCACTTCAGTCATGGGAAAACTCGAACTGATTTCAAGTGATTTTCCCAGCTCGACACAATGTACTGACCCATGATTCCTGAAGCTGATTCAGAAAAATATTGTTGAACACCTTGATATAAACTCTGAAAATATACAGCTGCTGCAGCAAGAAAGTAATTTTAAATGATGGGCAGAAGTAGTGGAAGGTTGAAAAGGCTTTTGTTGCTCTTGTGAGAGTGAGTAAGGAGCCAGAGAGAAAGTCGCAGCATTGCAAGCGCGAGTGGGAACTGAAGTCACAGAGGATGGTGAAAGAGCTGAGGCGTTAAATGAATACTTTACAAGCAAGAACACTAGAAGACGTACCAGCTGAAACTGGATGTTGGATCCGCTACCACGGATGACTTCAGAGCTAGTGAGGCACAGATATTGAATACGTTAAGAGAAGTTGAAATCAACATATCATCTGTGCTGCGTGCAACCCTGAGGCTTTAAAAGGAGATTGGAATAGTACATGGCTCAGGTAGGCTGGTCTTCGCTCAGCAGCTATAAATGCCAAATTCACAAATAATAAAGAGAGAGAAAATCACTGTGGACTAAGTACCATAAAATCTTAATTACAACCTTGTAATTACAGAAAGTCCCCACCGAGTCAGATTTGACATTTGTTTTCCCTTAGTAGAGGATTTTATTTATATATTTAGCTTGGCATGTTCCACTCACATGAAACATGTGTTTGCATATTCATGAATATTTTAAGATTTAAATGAGCCTTTCAGTAGCAAAGCATCAGAGCTGCTTACAGTGAACTTGGTGACACATGCCATATGACACACATTGCATCAGTCGTGTCATTGCTAGTTTATGGAAGGAGAAACTGAATTAAACAGTGGAGAAGTGAAGTTCTCATTCTCTTTTTACACTATCTTGCCACCTGTGGCACTCCTCAGTTCCTTAGTGGCTCTTGCTAAACAGAAACAAACAGGTGATTTACTCACCACCTTCCTAAGACACTTGAGCCTACCTCATGTAACCGGCCATGGAGCCATGGTGGCCCAGCAGATCTTCTTCCTTTTTTCATTTTATGTATCTGTACACAAAAATTAACCAAGTCATCCTTCCTTCAAATGCCCAAAGCATAGTAAGAAGTTTGCTAAGGGGGTTGTATTTTAATACATCTTGAAAGATCACTTCCCTTGTTGATTTAAAATGTAGTAAGAAGAGGGCAAAAAGAGCAAATCACTGAACTTCTTTGAGATAAATTAGCTACTCTTAACTTCCATTGCACAATTCCTGTTAGGACAAACGTTAATGATAAAGTACAAGACCAGTTTGGTGCCAGAATCAGCTATAAAAGGACCAGAGGTACCATAGTAAAATTTGGACAAAACATTTTCTGTTGGAAATGCTTATGATTTACTGCATAAAATTTAAACTCTCTTATTTAAAAAAAAACAACCCTCTTAGTGAAATGCAAATGTTTATGTCATCAGTAAACACACAGTTCCAGTCTAAATTGAAATGTCCATAGGAAATGTGTTTTCATTTCAAAAAGTTGCTGTTCCTTACCTAAAATATTTTAGTCAACATATTTCCACAGCTCTAGTAATGGAAAACTTTGTGAGTACTATTCTGAAGCATTTTTTATTGTTCTCCTTAACTTTGAAAATTTAGAGGAGAAAAACTCAAAAGTAAAGACAAATACAGGTGTTTATATAGTTATATTCAGCTGATACTTTCTCTTTTTGATTATACTGACTTGTCCTTTGTGAATCATCCTACTGTTCTCGGGGGGAAACAAAATAAAAATTCAGGTTTGGTACAAAAAATGAAGTTTCAGTTCATTGTCTGTTCTTATCTCCTGTTCTTTTACAAAATATATTAACTTTTAAACTAGATAAATAAACCAAAGGAGGAACAGAAGAGTGTCTTATGTATTTATATAAAGCTTGGTCATTCAGATTATTCTTCAGACTTACTGACATTATAATACATCTGTTGTACCTTGTATTATACAGGCCAGTAACAGAAAGACAAGCCCTGCTCCAAATAATTAGTACATCTTCATTAGAGATAAAGTAAAGGATATCACTGATATCATATTCAATATTTGCATGAGGTGAGCTTTTTTGTATTAAACAAGCTTTTTTGTATGTTTAAAAATTACTGTAATATTTCAGCAATTGAGGTAGGAATTGGCTATCTGCACAGTTCACAGTTTTAGATATTTTTAAGCAAAATTTGAGACCATTTTCTTCCTACTCATCAAAGAATAATGTGTGATGTTAAAAAGAAAATCCTTTTTAATTAAGGAAAAGCTTTCTCCATGCCTTACTGTTCCAAATTCTGTCTGAGCTTTCCACTGTACAGCCCTGACAACTCAGCCTTATTGTTTCACTTTTTTTCCAAGGGATAAGACAAAAAATTCTGTAAGGCAAATATTTTCCTTGGCTTGTATTTAAGTAAAATAATTCTTGAACCCATAGTCTCTGTCTGCACCCCTTCAACTTGCGCACGAGAAGCAGTTTTGAACAGAACAGGTTGGTCCTGGGCGCGCTATATCAGCCCAACATCATCTCCTAATTCTTTTGCCTTCAAATGTCTCCACTGAAAAGGTACTAGTACTGAATGCCTGTACAGCAGTATTTAGCAATCAAAATCCATCACATGGAATTTCTGTGGGCAGAATGTGATTTCATCCAGAAAGAATTATGCTAGCCTTTAATCTGGTTTGCTCTCCGGATTTAAAGAAATTTCACATGTAGAGAGTCACTCTATCCATTTATAATATTTCCAAAGAAGAGCAGGCTTTTTTACTGCGCTCATCTCTCATTTGGCTGTAGGCTCAGCTGCTGAATCCTCTAAGTCTGTAAAATGCCAGCTGCCTGCTCCTTTACTGTGCACTTCCCAGGAAAGGATTTCATACAATACAGGATTTAACTCATAAACTGTCATGAAAAATGCTGAAAGAAAAACAATAGCATTTCCCTCTATCTCTATAAAACATATGACCATGTGAAGAGTGATATAAAGGTTTTTTCTATATAACTCTGGAGTGAATCATATTTTATGGTGTTACTGGTATGATGAACATATAATAATCTGCATTACTTGTAAGGAATAATGTCACAGTGAAGGTGTGTATTTGTCAGCCCAAACCAATGTTAAGCCTATTATATGCTGTCTGACCATTACTGTTTATTGGAAATGTGGCAGTCCCTATAGGTCTCAGTAGACACGGTGGTGTTGAACAAGCACAAATTAAGGGATAGTCCATGGCCATAAAGAGCTTATTATCTTAATTAGTAAGGCTCAGAAAGGGAAAAGGAGAATTATCATCTTCATTTTAAAGACAAGGCAGGCTGAGACTGTGAGGGATGTAATGTGTTCTGTTTTTGCACAGTGTGAATGTCAGAGCCACACTCATGGTCAGCATGTTCCACCACACATTGTGCAGAAATGCTTCTAAACGAAGTACCAGGCACTCTGGTGGGTTTCATATTTAAATGTATGTCTGTGAGAAAAAGCAGTGCTTTACCTGAGTATGAATCAAAATATCAGTGAAGTTTTAATCTGCTAATGAAATCCCCAATACCTTCTTTCAGCTTTGTATGCTTCTATCTTAGTTTCTTCTACTCTTAACCCAACTTCATGTTCTGGAAAGCTGGAAACCATATAATGATTTATCACATCTGCTTTGGTCTCAGTGCTCTACCAGTTCTAGTTACTGGTTCATAACCCTAGCATGGCTTCAGAGAGGCATGCTACCCATTCTTCTGTTCGGAGAAGTAATTGATTGCTTTTTTGGAAGAAATAATGAAGAGCTAAGAATTACAGTTCATGTGAATGGCAGACAGGTTACAAAAGTAGTGAGTTTGGAAATTTGTGTAAGGGAATTGCAAGATTTCCTGAGATCTGGAATGTGACATAGTCTTGTCATATGTGGATTAATGGAATAAGTTCGTAAGTACAAAGAAAGCAGTCAGAAGTCTAAGGAAAGGTTTTAGTTACGTTTGTTTCATGCACATATCTGTGTTTGCTCATAAAAAGTATATTTGCAATCAAGAGCCACCCAATTCTTTCTGGAAAAAAAAAAAAAAAAAAAGGTATGATCCTTTTGCACTGCTTAGTACCAGTTGTCTCTGCCCCTAAGCAATGTGACAGGTTTCCTGAGCTTCCCTTGAAGTGTGTTTGTGTGACCCTCATGGGGATGCCTGGTTTCTAAAGGAATGAAAAGCGGAGAGCTGGTGGGGCAGAGCTCATTCTGCTTGCAGTGCCTCCCTTCTCCTGTGTGCACAATACCCAGGGTATCTTTGTAATATATCAGCTATACATCAGCAGAAAAGGAATTTTTTATAACCATATTGCAGTTGCTCAGGACATCCTAAACACCCAAAAGCACCAAATTAAGGGCAAGAATCTGGTGCAGAATCTATAGCAAGACATAGAGATAATGTAAAATTCAAACAGATGGGTATTTTACACAAGTGAACACATGCACAAGTACACAAATACTATTTTCTTGTTTTATTTCCTCTCACCTTAGGCTGTATAAAACTTCCAAAAAGTCAAAGAATGTAATGCCTAAGATTACAATGCCTTTCCCAAAGATTCTTATTATCTCAGCTTGAGAAATAAGTATATATCACATTGCTGGGGTAGATGGATTCACATATCAATTCCTGACTATCACCTTGAGATGAGCACTCTAGCTGATGGAGGGTTTGCTCAAAATAGTAATTAATGATAAAAAAATCCATTGGCGGAGAGTTTTTATTTTAGCGCTGCTTTCCCCAGTATTAACTTCAGGATCTGTAATCTTATTAGTTCTCAAGATTTCAATAAACTACATGAGAGAATGTCTTTATCTGCTTAGGCTCTATCTGCATACGAAAGGGCTGCAGCTTCTCTCTTACGATGAAAGGCTGAGAGAGTTGAGCTTGTTCAGCCTGGAGAAGAGAAGGCTCCGGGGAGACCTTATTGCAGCCTTCCAGTACCTGAAGCATCTGGTCTAGTGGAAGGTGTCCCTGCCCATGGCAGGGGGGTTGGAACTAGATGATCTTTAAGGTCCCTTCCAACCCAAACCCACCTGTGATTCTATGGTTCTATAAGGTTTATCAGAGAGAAGAGGGTATGGCTTTGTTTTCCACAGAACAGGCATCCTCAAATAAGCTAAGTAGCTGTTGCATCACAGTGGCAGAGTATGAATTTCTTCAAAGGCTGTCCAGTAGGTAAAGTGGAAGGAATTATCTATGAGCAAAACTATGCCTGGGATCACAAACAGCTGACTTATAACAGGGCATAAATCACTTTGGGGGTGGGGGTGTGGAAACAACCAAACAAAAAAAACCCAAACCTGCTGTATCAGTAGAAGATGTTTTTGCCTGCTATCACTGTATTCTGAGACATTATGTCTATTTTGGAGCTGAAGTAGAGAGCCTTTCCTAATTCACTATGCTGCAAAATTAAACAGGTGAAGTTAAACAACCCTCTGTCAGTGATGTGCTTTTGCTGTGAAGCAGATGAAGAGTGCTTCCACTAGCATTCCTCTGGCCAGAGCTGGGGAAGCCAAACCTGGGAGCAGTAGTGTCTGCAGAAGCATTTGCGAGACCGCTCTGGAAAGACCTGGGCTGTCTCTCTAGATCCCATGATGCAGTCCCTTGTTGAGAACAAAGAGAGTGCAATTGTCCATGTACAATACTACTTTGATTCCAAACTAGAATAATCTAGCATAAAGATTAAGAATAAAGGGATGCCTTAGATCCGGGTTAAGAAGTTGAGCTGAGCTTTTAGAATGTGTGGTGGGAGTTTGCTTTACTTCACTTTAAGCACTAAATTGAAAATAAAAATCTTATGGCAGCGGGCCGTAGGAAAGAAACAAAATGCTAACTAATCATATTTAATGTTAAAATCAATGGCACAGTGTTATGAAAGCCTGAAGGAATAGAAATGTATTTTCTTAGCATACACAGTAATAGACTTTGGGGTCAAGAAATGATATATTACTGTAATATCTGCTGCCTTTTAAAATGACATTTGTAATAAATGGCATATATTCCTCTTATAATTTCTTTATTAGTAACACAAATTTCACCATCTGTGATTATCATCATGGATGGCAGATGAAAAATTCCCCTCTGCCAATGAACATACCAGTTGAGTTACACCCGGGATGCATGAGGCTTGCCATGCATATAAAGAACTCAGACACAGTGGTTCCCTTTGGTGTCACACAATAGCAATTATAAGCCTCTTTACTTGACAGGTGGCCTCTAGCTTTTCTAGGGCTCTTTGAACAGAATATCAGATATCACAGGTGAGAGAATACATCAAAATTAGAGAACCATTTACTTTCTGAGTGCATTTGGCATAGTCCTGAGGATCTGCAATGGACCTTATCCCACAATCAATTTCCTTTCTGTCTTGATTGATGGAAATATATGACTTAGCTGCAAGCTCTATTGAATTCCCTACCACGATCTCTGCAGGTATGTAAATGAACATTAGTTGCAGAATATTAGATTATGGAAATGCTTAAAGAACATTATGGCTTGAGGAAGAGGAAAAAATAGTCTCTTGATGGCAAGATATTTTCTCTTTGAAGGAAATGAGTGACACGTAGTTGAGGCTAAAATATAAGTTAAATATGAAAAGCTGAATGAGAGGTAATTATTAAAATAATTTGGCTTAGATGGAGAAATTCAAGGCCTGTTTCAACAGAGCGCTTGCATGCCTGCATAAACAAATATGTTAATTCATTGTCAGGCAGTTACTTTCAGTGAATTGCCACAAAAGAAATAGTAATTTCTACAAACAGAGCATGAACAGATGGGAATTCAAATGAACACAGGGAATTCACTGCTGTATGAGTGAGCTGATATCCAGTGGCAGACAGATCAAGGGTGACTCATGTTACTGCCCCAGGACTGCAGAGACTTTTATTAGTTGCTCAAACAAGGGTTTCTAGAGTTACCTGAGGTGCCTTGAAGTGTTCTGAACCCCCTCTCCACAAAGGTACGGGCTTACTGTTACTCCCATGGCACGAGAACCCTGTGGACATCCCAGACAGACCAGGGCATCTCCAATGCCTTATAGACACTCCTTCCTGAATTGAACGCCAAAGGACACATACCAAATGTTGCGAATCTTGATTAGAAGCTAACAAAAGACAAGGTTTTATAACAAAAAGCTGCAGATCATTTACTACTCTATCACAATGTGTTGACTATGATATTGCCTGATTCACAAACACAAGCCAGTAACTGGTTTCAAAAACCTACATTATTTTCTGAAGATGGATTTTCCCCACCCCCCCTCCCAGATTTTATTCAATAGCTCACTCTGGAAAAGGCCATCCATTTGTTTCTGCATGTGTATAAATTTTGAAATTATTCCTCCTTCATCTTGGCGTGGTGTCTTTTTCCCCAAAACACTAAATATTTTTCAATCCCACATTTACTTAAGCACAAGTAATGAAAAGGAGAAATAAAAGCTCAAGTAGGAAGGGTTGAGAGGACATATCCAATAAATTCTATTCAGTGTTTGTGTATTTGGACTCAAAATGATGGTGACAAGTAGCTAGAGTGTCAGCATTAAAAATATAGAAGACAACAACCTGGAGCACTGTCCCAAAATATATATAAATACTGATAGACTGTGCCAAGGAGAGTTAATTTATGTTTGCATTTTTGTGAGCGTGATGAGATTCTGGATCTACAAGTCTGTATGAAGACATCTATGTATTTTAATAGGGATAATGATTCTACCACACACACACACCTTTGCAGAAGTAAATATAAAAAGAATTATTTTCCTATTCCCCACTGGAATCCCATCTGGCACAACTAATCGACCAATTACCTTCAACAGCTAGTGGATGAAATGATAAAGAAAATGTGCCAAAGGATTATGGTTTTGGTTACTAATCTTGAACAGAATAAATGTCAACTATGGATTCTGGCCGTGGGAAGAAGCTATTTTCTGGATAAATTTAAGTTAATCACTTTTCTGACTGTAATGAAATAGCTTTCAAAGAATATTTTAGGTTCTAGTGGGCTGTTTGACTTGGCTTTTAGTTTTGACTCTGATGCTGTTTTAATTATTTTGCCACCCTCTCATGTCTGCTAATGAATGTGCCCTTTGTGGTCTAAATCTCTTCACACTGATGGCTCTCATGGTCCTAATTAACTGAGCCAGTCCATTTCTAAATTAAACATTTTCTCATTTCAAATGTTACGATGCACTCAGGAAATCAAGTAACAGAGACATCCAGGATACCTACCTCTGAGATTTATTATAAATTTTAATCTACTTTTCTTGATACAATTCCTTTTTGTTCCTGATTGTTCTGAATAAGATCTGTTCACCTATAATTTAAATCTTGTAGTCTGTTCTGGAAGCCTCCATAAAGCCCATTAAGTGTCATAGTTTTGGCTGTATGGTAAGACTGAGAAGGACTCTCACTCTAAATGATTTATATAATTATATTTGAAATAGACACATGAAAAGAATATAGCTGCCTTGAAGCAAACATTATGAATAACATAATATAAAATGCTACTTGATCAGCTTGAAAACAGTATAAGAAAATATTTGTTTTTAACTTTGAAATAAGTGTCTAATTCATAATTCCTCTGAACCAGATGTTTTTAAGTTTTTGTTTTCTGTTTTTTTGTGGAGTCTTTTTTTTTTCTTTTAATGTATTTAATGCAAATGGATGTTAATGCTTTTAAATAGAAAGCATTCAGCTTTTTTTTCTTTTTTCCCCTTATTTAGTTAATCTGAGTTAGGGATATGAACACCCAAAAACCTTCTCAGTTTAATCCCACAGAATAGCACCACTGGTTGAATGACACCAGCCTTTTGATGAGTTTGTGTCAGCCCACTTAGACCCTAGGCACCTTAATCAAAGCTCGTCCCTCATTTCAGAGGGTCGTGTCAAGTCAGTAACATGACAGGCACTCTGTTGTGTACTCCGGTTTCTGAACATAAATGCACTATTTTTGGTCCAGATTTTTAATAATTTTTGTTAAATGTTTACCATCTTCCTACCTTGGTTTTATTCTTTTCTAGGAAAAGAAGCACTCTGCATTTGACAGGTCAGGAATACTCAGTGCTGGAAGCTGTGAGCCATATTATTTTTTATGATACTAGCTCATATTTTTGAAAATGTACTTTCCCATTTTTCCTGATGTCCGTCAAACAGTTGTAACTTACAATTTCCCATACATGTTTCTGAGTTTCCTGGATTCATTACATATTTACTAAATCATCTTACCAACTATATATTCTGACACAAAGTAAATGCTATTAAGTACTGAAGGGAAAAATGCAGTGTTACTGCAGATAAAAAAAGCATTCTCAAAATTCCATATTCCAAGAGAAGTGGAGAGGAAGCAGCAAAGACTAGAAGCAGCATGAATGATAGAGTGAGAAGTGATACTTGCATTTGTTCTTTGATGCCATTTCTCTACTAGAAAAACCCAGGTGGTGCTGGCTTTTAACTCTCTCTGAGCTTGGGCCAATCTTTTCCTGAATATATCAGCCAACACGCTGGCAGTTTGCTGATCTTCTGGGCCATCCCATATGTTGTAACGTGAATAAGGCTATGCTCCATTATTTGTCTCATTAAACCTCCTGTAGTTGATTCATTGAGGCCCTTTTCTGGAGATAGAAGAAGAATCCCAGATCTATTGCTGTGTCATTGAAATCAGAATTCAATTCTCAATACTTCCACACTTTTTTTCATGTGATTTATTCTGGAAAGGAGATCTGTGAGACTGGATATTCACAGATTTCAAAGAATGGTAGGGGTTGGAAGGGACCTCTAAAGATCATCTAGTCCAACCCCCTGCCAGAGCAGGATCACCTGGAGTAGATCACACAGGAACAAGTCCAGGCAGCTTTTGAAAGTCTCCAGGGAAGGAGACTCCACCACCCCCCTGGGCAGTCTGTTCAGGAAGAGACTGTTTACCTTCTCCTGAGCAATTTTTGAATTCTTTGAAATGGAGAGGCAGTTCACTGTAACAAGCCTTTCAGAAAAAAAAAATATCATTCTATGTATATTTTTTTCTTCAAAACATGCTGTAAAATTATAGTCTGTGGTAGAATTTAATTCTGTAAATAATGTAGAATGTAAATACAGATTATTATACAGCAAATAATTTAAGTCTAAGTTGCACAAAAGGAGATTGGTGAACAGCACAGCAGAGCATTTCTTCTCACAGAGGTTTCTTACATCTTATCTACCAATTATGCTGAATAGCATAAGATATGGTTGAATTAAAACATTACTGAAGATTACCATGTTCTTGTCTTATATAGTGGTAAATATTAATTACACATTTGTATGTTGCTAACCTGGCTGAAACTCTTCAGACACAGTTTAACCAAATCTTTTCTGGTGGAATATCTCATAACTCTCCATGAAGTATTAGCTGTTCAAGATTAATGACACACAGTTAAGCAGCTTATTTCCATCCAGAGCCAGGTAATGCTAGCACATGAGCAGAGTACTATTTGAATAATATTTTAAATCTGGAAGTGACTCTAGATTTCATCAGATTTGAATATTATATTGATTCAACCCTTGATTCTGGGTCAAATTCAACTTCAAACTGTTCCTGCTGTTTAGTTTGGACACATTTATAATCTTACGTGAATATGGTGCAGGAAACCAGTGCTGTCAAAACAGGTTGACAATCATCATAAAACCTGTGCTTCTGTCTGAAACTCTGTTTTGCATACAATCTACATAAAACTAGAACAGGTCTTCAGCAAGACCATAACTGTTTTATTACATACAGGAAAAACCTGTATATGTGTATATGTATGATTTCCAGCAACTTCCTACAACGTTTGTTTTTCCATTGTTTGGCAATAGAGTGGTAAAGCTTTCACAGCTTTTACAAAACTTTCAATTAAGCTAATACTAAATAAAAAATTGGTTTTTTAATGATTGTTGGAGTAGGGAAATGTATCAGAAATTTCTTTCTAGCCTCAGCTGTTCAGTGTTTATTGGTTACCAATCTCAAAAAAATGGCAGAACTAAATTATTTTCTTGATTCTGCAACTGAGGATATAAACATGTGGTATGAGCAGTATAGAGCATTTCCTCTGCTTTACTGTGGATATAAAAGATCTCCTGGTGTGTCACAAACTATAAAATTATCTTATTTATTCTGCAGAACCTTACTTGCATAGGGCACAAAGACCAGACCATGTGTTAAGAGCTTATATTTATTACAGAATTTAGCCCACACATAAGATCTTAAGGCACTGCAAATATGGGCATGGAAGCAAAGTGGAAGGAAATGTAGTGAAATCCTCCTCTCTCTCTCCCACACACTGTTTTTCTAGCTCACCTGCAACACCAGGTCAAACAATGTGGTCAGAAATGGCAAGTATGAATATTGTATTAACATTTTTTGGTATACAGCTGATCTCTTTTATTTCCATGGTAGAATTACAGGTGAAGAATATTATAATGATTAAAAAGAAAAAGGTTTTCAAAAGAGATGATGAAGGATTTGAAATCTAAAATATGACCAGCTCTGGCTAGCAAACCTTTGCAGTGAAATACTGTGTGCTGATAAGATGAGATAGAAGGGTTTCAGAAACCTAATGTAGATCTGAATTTTTGCATCCATCATAGATTGAATCAAAACTGTTAGCTTGTACATTTTTACTTAAGCTAGGGGTCTAATATTTTGCTGTTTGGTTCCATCTCTTCTTCAGGATTTGATCAATTATACCCTGATAGGCTGAGGATTTTAATTTTACACTGTATCATAAACACCTGAAAATGGGGAGCTGGAAATTTATGAGAGAAGTACTAACTCACTTATCTACAGTGACAAAATTGCCACCACCATAATCTCTATTAAGTGCTACAAAATTACAGTGTAACAGCTCTAAAATTACATGTGACATCTGCATGAATACCAAATCGATTCATTACATTCAGCACTATTACAAAAAGCACTTACTGAGTTTGTACTGATTACAACTCTTACAAATTATCAGTTACCCAAACGAACTTACTTCCCAGTGTACATATATTATTTAAAGATCTCAGTTCAGTCAAAAGAAGGTAACAGTGCAAATAATACTACCACTTAGCATGGAGTATCATGAGTAAAGTACCCCAATATTTTAAAGCTCTTAAAGAGTGCTTGATTTTTAGAACAGACTCTTTTTTCCTTTTCTAGAAAGTTTTTTATTAAGCACATCATGTCATTCTTACATCCAGTCTCTCAATAAATGAAGTCTAAAGACGGAAAAACTAAGAAAGAATATGATAAATGTTCACATTATGCAGAATTTGCCTTTTTGAAATCTCATTCCCCATTGTGCAAGCCAGAATTTTATAGAGATATAAATCACAAAGAAATAAGAAGCCAGTAATGAGACAGAAGTATATTTGAAATATGGATGCAAATCCTCACCACCTGCTGAGCAAAAATATTCTGCAGAGACTGTCCTGAAAACTGAACTGCCATTAACATCTTGTAAGCACTAAATTTTCAGCAGAAGAATGCTGGAATTATATGTGTGTGAAATGCCAAAGGCCTCTTTGATTTATCTCTAAGCAGAATGTTTCAGCTACATCTACATAAATATTTTAACAGGATTTTAATTTTCATTTTAGTCATACAATAAATCTTTTCATTGCACAACATCATCTTTTCCTAAATAAGTTACCTTTTGCATAAGAGCATGAAGATGTTTGTGTTCCTTCTTCTTTCTGGTTTGAGGTATGCTATTTGAATATATCAGTGCACTTATTTATATTAAAACTTTGCCACAGGCTTTTTTATTTTGTCTAGAACATCTATTCATTTAGACAGAACTTATCCTATTACTATCAATTGACTTACATTTAACACCGGCTCTGGACCTTTCAAGAATACACCAGAACAGTAAAAAACAAAAGGGAATCCAGAGTAGGTATATTGGTAGCTTTACATACACCGGCAGAGGAAAAATATCAGCGTTTTACTGTTTATTTTCTTTTCAGTGCATTTTATAAACAGGAGTAGGAACTCAGGCAGCTCCTGTCGGACTGAATCTTACTGTGCATTTCAGGTATCATTGCTGTTGCAGTTTGGTTGAGTAGTGTTAGATACAGTGAAAATGTTTAGCTGATAACTTACAATGTCTCCAGAGGATGATAAACTGGGCATGGATTATTTTTTCTGATTGTCAGGATGCTGGAAATAAGGTCCCAATAATAGTAAGTTTGTTGCGAGCAGAGCAGCCTGGTGCTGAGCTACCTGTCGGTCCCAAGTCTGTATGGCAACATGGAGAACAAGCTACAGAACCAGGAGTGATGACAGTCTGGATGAACTGGCACATCTCTACCTACCCTTTTTGCCATTCTCTTTGCAAGCTCTTTACTTGCTTTCTTGTTGAAAAAAATATTGTGGTGGAGCTACTGTAAATCTCTCTTCAGGCATGGGAGTTCATTCTGCACAAATCACACTGCCCTGCCTGCAAGTAGATTATCATTCCTGATTTATTCAATCTCAATATCACAGCATAGAACATTTGCTCTAGCACTCAGAGGGGAACAGGCACAAGTGTAAATAACAACTGGCAGTTGGAATTACACTGTTAAGGAAGAGATTTTCAAATGCTTAAACAGAAGCTAATATCAAGCAGCTCTAATCAAATCTTTCACTGTGAGCTGAGTGCCTATCACTCAGTTTTGCCTCTGAAGATCTTCCTATAAATTTGCCCTGTGGTGATAGATTTCTAAAATTGGAGTTAAACATTGAAAATCTGGCTCTAAATTTTTACCTAAAGAAGTTTCAGGCTGCCAGCCGAATTAGCATAAATAAGTTGAGAGACATTATTCTAGCCATCCCCCTGCCTGCTACCTAGAGAATTAAGAGGACAGCAGACATTAAGGCTGTCTAAATAAAATTGTTTCGCAGATCTAAGCAGATTATAAAAAGTTTTAGAAAAGGATAACCGGACATTATGCAAAAAAACTTGAACATCTTTAAACCTCAGGTGACTGTACTACTCACTGCATACAAATGTATGGTAAATAAGCAGATAGATGGCAATGGGAACATAGGTATAAAGACAGCCTGTTGGAGGATAGGCTCCAACATAACACCCTGTTGGAGGATAGGCTCCAATATAACAGAGGGTACTGAAACACAATCTTCTTTCCATTCCTATTTTGAAAGGTAATTTGTCATTGTCTTTATAATTATCCTCTATTCTGACTTCCCTATTACACATGTTAAGCCTAGGATTTCTTCTTTCTTAACTACTTTAGTCTTCCTCTTGCCTTTTCCGTTTCCCAGATTGACATATATGCTTACCAGAAAAGATTTTAAAGAGAACTAGAAACAGCAGTTCATAGAAGACAACACAATTCTTGAGCAGGCTTTTAAAAGAGGGTTATGGCAGAATCCAGGTGGTGAGTTTCCTTTAAACCACTGTGACTGCCACAAAAATATCTCTTTTCCTTCTGGATTGTGTAAATGGAGAAAGGAGAGACACAGCACATATGCTGTTGTACTTCACATGTTTTAGCAAGAACTTAATTGACCTACTTAGGAACAGTGACATGCCCAGCCAGTCTTGTGCTTAATTAAGTCATTCAATATGAGGTTGAATGAGATCTTTGGAAGCCATTAGGTCTGATCTCCAAAACAGGACTATTAACCAAGACCATATCAGAAGACCCTGGCTTTTTCTAATTGCAGAACTAAACAATTATGCTGTATGAAAGTTGTCTCTCTTCCCCAAAGTCATTTGGCACTATTCATTTTTAGAGGCAAGACACCAACTTACCAAACATTTTTTTAGTTCAAATAGACAATTCTTGGCCCTATTTTTTTCCCCAGGTTCTTACATCTGCTCTGAATTTATGGCTGCACCTGTAAGCCATAGGGCCTTCTCACCACTAGGTCAGCAATTCACATTCTTAGGGAATGTGCAAATGCTATGTATTTTCCCCTTGTACCCATTTACAGTTATTTAGTGTAAGTATTTCTGTAATTATAACCTATTGGGAAAGTTCAGTGCTCAATAGTCCTTATGCTCACTGTTCATTTTTTATGGTGTAGTGAGCTACAGAAGACTCTGTCATAAAGCCTGTGGGAGTACTGGCTGATTTCAGGCCACGAAAAGCACTCTTATTCTCTCTGTTCCCCTTCAGTCACCTGTATGTGACTGCTCATTTTTGCCCTGTAAAATCCACTCCCAGTCACCTAATGTGTAATCACTCTTCTGCTCTACGCAGGTACAGCAAAAAATTCTGAGCAGGTTCATCAGGGAGAAGTCAGAGAATTAAATCCACATTTTCTTGAGCCCAAGGGAGAAGTGCTGTAGAATTAAAAATACTCATTTGTCTCTTAAGTTGTAATTGGGTGGCAGCAGAAATTCCCATGAGGCAATGCAAGGTCTCCCAGAAAACAGTGCAATATTTGTGTTACATTAAATTTCTCCTATCCTGAAATTCTTCTGTTGTGTTCACAGCTGAGTCATGGGAAGTACTTAAAATAACTGACACAGTTCACTTACAGATCAGTCTGCTTCAATCAGAAGGTCACAATTGGACTCTTTTGCTTTAGAACCAAGGTTCTTAGCAGAGCATCTTCCTCTAAAAAGCAACAGTGGAAAAACTTGCTTATCTTCAGAAATTGAGATCTTTAAAAATCAAAAGTGCAGATTCAGATGCAAAACATGGTCTTTGGCAGATTCTGTGACATTAGTGGACAGGCAATGACACTTCAGACCAACAGAAAATTTATTCCTTTGTACCTGCACAGCTCAAGTAAAACAACATTTTTTTCTCCCCCTGCCTGTCTTGAACTTGAATTTTGAACTTGAACATTTCCTGGAAAGAACTACAAGACTAAATTAATATGTTTTACTAAAATATTTATCAAACTTTTAAAATCCTTTCTGGGACAGATGAGGGTCATGATTATGTACAAATACATAGCATGAAAATAAGAAGACAGCTTGTCTTGCCGCAGATAATGGGCATATTTACCAGCACCAGCAGATTCATAAGGAAGACAGACCAGGTGAAAATGCAGCACTGCCTCTCCTATCAATAGAAATGGAAGAGCAAATAGTGCATCTGCTTAAAGGATAGCGTAACTGCTAAACTTCAGAAGTGCTAGGAGAGATAAACAAGAGAAGATTTTCTGTGACACCAAGGACTACTTGGGTAGTACCCATTTTCTCCTGCCCCAGACACTGTAATAGGAAAAGCTTTTTGCCTAAGAAATGTGATGGAGAGATCAGGGGAGCGTGCAAGGTCTTCACTGATAAAATCACCGACTGCCTACCTTAACCTGCTTTAAATTATGTTAATTTCATTCTGGTTTACAAATTTGGTAGGAGAAAGACAGAATTCCTGCTACTCCTGTTGCAAACCGCAAGCCTGGCATCCTGTTTAAAGACCTTTTACAATGTAATTTCCCCAAGAAGGCTGCAAGATCCTTGGAGTAAAAAAAGTGACAAAATGTAATGTTTCTTTCAATGACTGGATAATGAGGCTTATAGATTTCCTGCGCACCTCTCCTCCAACATAAATGAACTAATAGTGTGTAAGGTAGGCGGGAGAGTGAAAGAATTCCCTGGGATGTATTTCATATGCTAAAGCTATTATTGAAATACAGGTGCCCATCTAGCTCAGGATTTCTGCTCAACAAAACAATAGTACCAATTGTCTCTGACTAATAACAATAAAAGGTCTGAATCTTTCTATTCCCTGGGCAATTTAAAATCTGAATTTAATATATTGCAGTTTCATTTGTGAACTAATGCAATTGTATAAAAGACATTTTGTTTAAAAGAATGCTTTTCTGTAGAGAGAAATATAGCAGGAGTGTGTCTCAGAATGCTAACAGCCACAGAGGCTATTAAAAGAAGAATAATATATGGAAGAATTGTATAGGGAAGAATATTGAAATCTACCTGTTCATCACAGCAACAAGTACTACTAATTGTTATTATTACCCATTTGGGCCACATAGTCTGATAAGACACGAAATCCTTTCCGAGTGATTTCTTAGGACAAAGACATGATTTAGGATTAGTCTTCCATTATTCAGAAAAATATTAATACAAAGCCAAGTAGTCTTAAGTAGCTCCCACTAGTTCAGATACCTCCCTGTTTGCTGTGGTAGTGATTTCTGTGTCAAGAAATTTTTGGGTTTCGCATGGTCACATTTACACCTCTTAAAACCTGCTTTACACATAGTCTCTTTACCCCTGCACGTATAGCACAAACCATTCAGCGCATGGGAGTGAGTTCGTGAGCAGTAAAAGCCTCAGCTAGGCATACATTTACTATGTGAAAGAGCCTACATGCTGCTTCTGCAGATTCCACAGGAGAATATGGTCTGCTGTTGGCTTAAGACCCCACACTGACCTAGCAGCCAATAACACCCTTGAATAAAATGTTATATTACTGAATAATTACACTCAGCTAGAGCCCATTGGCCCTGATGAGGATCTATACTGCAGATATGTAAAAGAATACCTCACCTCTACCTCAGACATTTTTGACTCTGAGGTTGCAAGGGATTTATAAACAAAGGGAGAAAATCAAAACAGAGATGCTCTTAATGTATGAATATATTCATATAAAATCTGCCCTTCCGAATTTTCCTTAAATGTTTGACTTCATGTGGGCATCACAGCAAAAGTATCTTGAGAACCTAAACTACTGCAGTGAACAGATAAATGTGAATTTCTAAATATTCAGGGTTCAACATGATTTAGAAAAACTCCGAAGAAATGTAGATTCTATAAAGGCCACAGTAAAGGTCTTGAGTGTCTTCTTCAGGATACAGTGTAAACTGAACACCCGCTGAGGACAACATGGAGCACAGCAACTTCCTTCCTTCCATAAAGCAAGGCACAACCCTAACACAAGGAAAATCTTAACAATCTGGTGGGGCCACTATGTATTTTCTTTTTGTGAGATGTACATGATGTAGTTAGCAGTGTTTCACAATCGAAATACTTTTGTTGCCATAAAAAAAACTTTGAAGTAGTTCACAGAAACTGCCCAAATCCTTAATCAATTCACAATGTGGTCTGTATTCCACAGTCAGTGATACGCTATTTCCCCTGCCCTCTGCTCCCTTACAGTTCTTCACAGAACACACTTTAAAAGCAATGTCAAAGTTTCAAAGTGGTATTTTAAGCAGGGTAAGGCTATCTATATCCCACAAATAAATCAAGGGTCTCCTTCTCAGGTCACTCTTTAAAAGCCACAGGATTTTGCATTGACAAAGAAGCCTCAGCAGCAATGTAATCATGTGGATTATATTAAACTGGACCAGCTGAAGGACTAACTGAAGCCCTGTAAAACTAATGGATGTCACTGAACTTGGGTATTCACCTAAGAGAAGTGTATGGTGAACTAATTACAGTTTCTATTCAGTGTACAGTCATTCATTTCACAGCTTCCCTGAGTAACGTTGCCTCAGCAATTGTGTAGCAGCAAACTGTCCCTAAAGGTCACATGTAAAGTTATTATATAGAATCTGATGAGCATTGTTTCTGGGCTCTAATTGGAAACTACATCATTTTGACTTGTCACAGGCAGATTGTGTGTGTGCCTATCAGTAGGTCTGTTCATGCCTATTAAACCTCTTGCAGTGGTTACCTCTTGTAGACCTTACAGTGCTGAAGGAGTTTGCTGAATCAGGATCTCTCACATTACATGGTCGTTCACTATTTGCTAATTAATGAAGAGAAAACACCAAATAAATGCCATGGATGAGGACATATTCCATCATTTATCCAACAAAGTTCTTCAGAAACTAACTTCAGTTAGTGCCCCATAGTGAAGAAAAAAATAATTATTGTCATTTTACAAAGTGAGGAAAATAAAATTAAGGGTCTGTCTCAATGTCATAGTGAATCAATGACAGGATCTTCCAGGAACCCATTGTTCATTAAGACTGTAAACAGTGCCAGACTTTGGCAGAATGCAGCAGTAGCCTAATCTGATAGGGTTTGCCCAATACTTCTGCTTTTGAGTCTCAGCAGAACATAACCTTCTACCCAATAAAAGTATTTGATGAAACTTTATGCAGAACACTAAGCAGCTAGTCTCCCTGGACAATAAAGACTCGAATATTACATTATTCAGCCATCTCACTAATACAGAATCCTCCTGTGGATGAGAGACTGCAATGTATATGGGACTAATAATGATGCTGGGCGCAGGCACCTAATGTTCTAGGACAGCCATTACGAAAGATAAGCACATCACTGCCTCTCTCTGCAGGGATATTTCCCCTTGGTCTATCCACTGTAGCCAAGCACTTGACTAGGTTACCAATTAATTTCTTTCAAAAAGCTTAGATGGTGTTTTTCTCCCTCTTCCCAGTATTTCATAGAGCTAAAGAGTTTAGTATTTGATCTCAAGGTACTTGCACAGAAAAAGGGTATTTTTGCATGTGTGTGCAGATGTTATGAACACCCACCTGCCAAGGAAGTTACTTTTGAAAAAGTGACGAGAAAGCAGCTGCTTCCAAAGCTTTTAAAATCAGTCTTAAAGTCTAAGTTGATAGAAGGTAATCTGATCTCTGCTTTTAGTAAAGAGGAATGAAGAAAAAGGAATAGAAAGGGGAAAACACTAACTGCAGCATGACAAACTCGGGGAATGTATCAGTGACATCCATGCAGATGGCTCATGACTGATTTGAAAAAGGTTTCAAATGCTTGTACCTCAGGATATGTCATTATCTGCTAGCAGTTGCATGGAACTGAAGTTTGTATTAAATCAGTCAGCTTCAATACATGCCTAGGAGAGAGTAAATCTTTATATAATATTCAGTGGAGCTATTATATCACAGTTTCACAGCCTTCCTCTTAACTGTTAAGCATTCTTTTTCTCTGTGTCAGATCCTTAACTTCGGTTTCCTGCCTATTTCATCAGAGGAAGGTTTGTAGTCCTTTGTGGTGTAGTACTTTTAAAAACCCTATTAATTTCTCAGCACGGCTGATTCATCAGTCATCTCTCCAATGCCAACCTCCCTCCTTCCCATCACGGTCCAGCTACCTGCTCACTCAAACAAGATTTAATTTCTTCCAGTGGATATTAACTCTAAATCCCAACCACATGCTTATCCACCCTGCCTGTTATTTCAGCCCAGCTCCTTGCTTGTGCTGCGGCTCTAATAAGTCAGCTGGCCATGGTCAGGGCTGTGCGCCCCTGATTTCAAGAGGAAATGCCAGGACTGTGCACTAAGCCCCTGTACCAGCGCTGAACTCGACTTTAAGTGACAGTCTCTCCAAAGCAGAGGAACGGGAACGGGAGGAGTGTGTCTTAGTCTGACTCGTTCCCGCAGCTGATTAAGTTTGTCTGTGTTTTTATTTACCGAGAATCTTTAATGGGCTTCTCTGTAGATAAGGCAAGAATTGTTTTCTGGTTAAAATGCAGTGGGCGGGTGGAGGAGGCAGCGAGCAGCCGCACTGAGCAGCTCGGGATGC